>NC_142808.1:3044175-3169175 GCF_049724085.1 Artemia sp. Qi Xiang Cuo | reverse complement strand
ATTTAAGTCTGAACAGGACCCAAAATTGATCTTTGCCCCCCCCCCCCCCCCTGTTAGGTTTTCTGAAATGGCACCACTGGCTGAATACTAAACTGATGTCAATGGTAGCAGAAAGGCAAGTAGCCCTCAACTTAGAAAAAACAATCAGCTTAAAGCCAGTAGGAAATTATGGAAAACTCTTTAGACTAGGATGGAGAAAACAACATTTGAGATCAATGGGTACTGGCTTTATACCACAAAGCACCCCAAACACACCAATGCAAAGGAGGATCTGATTGTTGGATATCTTCTGTGTTATTTGCTAGCAGATCAGCAGCATCATTTGATTCAGTTCCCTTGTGACTAGGGATATAGTAGACCAAAGCACCCCAAACATACTAATGCAAAGGAAGATCTGACTGAGGGATATCTGTTGCATTATTTGCAAGGCAGATCAGTAGCATAATATGATTTAATTCCCTTGTGGCTAGGGATATGGCAGACCTTGAGCTTATTTCCCTTGATCTGTAACTTGTAAATAAATTTCCAAATTGTATTTAGATCTCAATCAAGTGTGGAAACATAGATACAGCCAACTCAGAGTCATTCAAAGCCTTTTGTAACTAATCAACATTTGTAAGGCAATGTCAATTGTTTGGAGCTCTGCCAAAAGTATGGCATCTGAAATAGGCAGACAAAGGGTAATGTTAAGGTTTAAGCCAGGGATGCAAGAGACAACACATGCACCACACTTTTTATTTGAGCCATCAGAATATACATTAATACTACCATTAGTACTTACTCATTTGGTTACATAGATTGTCACGTTCTAGGGGGTGGAGATTGCAGTGGAGTGGATTCCAATGGGTAAATACTGGCCTGAGAGGCATGGTAGGTTTTGGAAAAAGCAATGTGAAGTCCTTTTAAGAATGGTAAAAGTTCATATTTTAGAATATTGTAGTCTTTTTCTTCTAAGGAGGAGTAATTCTGCATTAGCAAAATTTCACAGATGTTATTAATGGAATGGGAGTATTCTTTACATGAAGTTACAGAAGGAGGATATGGTTATTACCACTGCAATGGTTCACAAAAATTGGAAAAAGTAGATACTGTATTAGTAGATAAAGGTCTAGATTTGGTGCTATTGAGAAGGAAACATTTAAGGAAACAATTCTTCTTCATAATATGCAGAATAATTGTAGTTTACATGTTTTGTCTGCAGCTCTACAATACTTTACCATCCCCCACCCCCTAATGCACAAATATACAGCCCAAATTATATATTATCAATGCATTCTGCTAATAGTCTCATTTCATCTGAATTCTCTGACTACTGAGGGAATTGAGTCTGTTTGGATAAACCTACATAACCAAACATCCTCAATTGTAATTGGCTGCTATGCTATCACATGTGATATCCAATTTTGCAAATTATAATCTTGTCCTTCTGGGGGACTTTTATCTTCCTGAAATTCAAGGGATTGATTGATTTGGTTTTTGCACTAGGGATTTTCCTTTTTTGTCTGCCCTCCCTGATAATTCTCTCTGTCAAACAATACTTCAACCAACTCGTTTCAGAGAAGGTTGAGCTTCTAACACTCTAGATCTGGTTATTCTCAGCAATCCAGACCTTTCTATTAAGAATGTAATATCCACGCTTGTTGGTAACAGCAGCCATGTTGTAAATGTTTTTGAATTATGATTGCTTACTAAACAACCTTCTTCTAAATAGCAAAAATATGGCTATTACAAACTAGTCTCTGAAAGACTTAACAATGTCAACTGGGAACAGCTTATTACTAATGATATTGAAGTTAGTTTGTCTAACATGAAAAGTGAAATTTTGCTTGCTGAAAAGTCTTGCACAAGAATTTTTTGGTAAAAACAGGCCAAAAGTTTACCTTCTTTAACTACTGAAATAATTAAGGTAATTAACAGAAAACATCAATCATGGAATTGCTACAGAAAAAAAGGAAACCTCAGGAAATTATCAAGCCTTCAAACTTTTTGTAACCAGACAACCAACCAAATCAAGGAGTTGAAGAGAAAGCTTGAGTAAAAATTGGCTGAGGATGTTAGGGATAATCCTAATTCTTTCTGGTATTATGCCTCTCAAAATGTCACAGCAGACACACAGTCCCTGATATCCTATAGAATAGTCAACCAGTTGCTGATCCTGAGCTAAAAGTTGAAATTTTCAACCAACAGTTCTCATCTTTTTTTTCCAACTTCAGTACTGTTGTCATCAGAATTTGTTCTATCTTATGTGATATGTCATATATAGATTTGATGTATCACATAAGATGGAACCAATTCTGATTACTGATACCATTGTTCTAAAGGAACTTATGCCCCTCAAAATGAATAAATCTGCTGGTCCAAACTGCATTCATTATTGTATCCTTCATGAATGTCAAATAGTCTCTTTCCTTCCTGTTCAACTTACCATTAAATCTTTCCAGACTACCTCTGGATTGGAAAACTGCACATATTATTTCAATATTTAAGAAAGGTAGAAAGGACTTTGCTAAAAATAATTGACCTATTAGCATGACATTAGTGGTTGCTAAGATTCTTGAAAAAATAATCAATTCTGCAGTCATTAGAAATCTTGAAGCAAATAATCTCTTGCACAGCTCACAGCATGGCTTTCATTCTGGAAGATCTGTTGATACCAATCTCCTTGAATCATATGACCACATCATTAAAGGGTGCCTGCTGACATGATTCTACTTGACTTTTCTAAAGGTTTTGACAAAATTTGTCACAAGCAACTTGCAATTAAATTACCTACCATCAAGCTTGAAGAAAAATCCCTCCTCTGGATCCTTGATTTTCTTTATCTGTAATCTCAATGTTTCAATTAGTTGATGACTCTGGTACCTGTATTATTTCTTCCTTCAAGCATGTCTTGAGTGGAGCTTTTCAGGGAAGTGTTTTGGGTCCTATACTATTTAATATCTTCATCAATTATAACAATCATCTTCCTTTCACTATCAGCAGTAAATTAACACTCTATGATCTGAAGCTTCTTGGGCCAGCCTTGTCCTGTGAAAATCATGCCCTTCTACAAAATAATCTTGAACTGCTTGGTCAATGGGCTGAGTCTTGGTTTCTTGAATTCAATGTTGTCAAGTGCCATTTCTTCACTTTGGCCAAATGAACCCTTGCCATTCTTATTTTTCTTAGGCCACCTACTCTCCTCTGTAAACAATGAGGGTATAAATTTAGAATTGGTCCTGCTGATAAAGAGACATGTTAAGAAAACAATTCTTACTTTAAAATATGTATAGTGATCCTAGTTAACATTATCCAAGGGGAGAACCTTTATCATCAAGTCTTTCCTCTTTTTTTCTTCTTTTTCCAACTTAAAAGAAAAAAATTTCAATTTTCTCCACCCTAGAAATACATTGCATAAATCTTTTGAAATTGCTGCTATAAATTGCCAAATAAATTGTTCTATAGATAGCATTCATCCTGGTCATTGTTAAATCCATTTTTTTTAATGAGCAGTGGCAAAAATACAAAATATTAATACAACCTAACTTAACCTAACTTCAATTCATAATCAACAGACTCAGCTGGGAACTTGTCCAGGATGAATGCTATCTATAAAAACAATTTATAGAACAAATTTATAGCAGCAATTTCAAAGATTTTATGCATTGCATTTCTAGGGTAGATAAAATTGATTTTTTTTACTTTTAAACTGGAAAAAGAAGGAAAAAAGAGGAAGGACTTGATGATAAAGGTTCTCCCCTTGGATAATATGTTAGCTAGGATCATTATACATATTTTAAAGTAAGAATTGTTTTCTTAACATGTCTCTTTATCAGCAGAACCAATTCTAAATTTATACCAGAATGAGGAAGATATTGGAGTCACTATTGGCAATGAACTAAAATTCAGCACTCATGCTAAAAATTCTGCTGCTGGTGCTAGTTTAAGCTACAATTGCAGGTAGCCTAATACATCTCTCCTGTTTCAACTGATGTACCAGTAAATTGAATCAACTGTGACAAAACAAGAACCAGAAAAGCAAGTGATGGGTGGTGGAATACATGAAAAATATATGATTTGGGCTATATATTTGCATTTTAGGGGGAGTGAAGCGTAGTGGAGCCACTGTAGTCAAATTCTGTTAACTACAATTATTCTGCATAGCCTAGCATATTGTCAAGCAAGATTGTTTTGTTAACATGTTTCCTTCCCATTATCCCCTAGCTAGACATTTACTCGCTAATATTCTGTTGAAAATAACTGAACAAACTAAGATAATCTTTACCAGCTTTCCAAATAATGATGTCATGACTATATAGACAAAAAGATATGTATCCATGGTCTAGGACATGATTTTTCGATTTAAAAACTGTGCTGAGATTGAAATTCTAAGCGCTGTCTGATTTGCCAATAGAATAGGAAATGGAACAAATTTATTGGTTGGCTATTTCAAGTTCAATAATTTAACTTTATTTAATACTAAGTTAACCAAATTGAATGCAAAAAAAACAATCTTTTGTCAAAGAAAAATGTCATCAGTTACCGTCACATTTTGATTTTGCCCCTTGGACTTACGGTTTCAATTAAGAAAATTGAAAGCATAATCAAAACCGTTATAAATTACAAAATGTTGTGGCGTGAACAAATTAATTCTTTGAAATGTAGTGCCATTCAAAAACTTTTTATTTTATAAAGACTAGCTAGAAAAAAATGGGAGTGCCCCCCAAAACTCACCTTGTTTTTTTCCAAATTATATATCCGATTAAAATTATAATACGGGATTTCAACTTTTTTCCATTAGTCCCTATATACTTTTAAAATCTTTTAATCTTTACAAAATTCTGCCATTTGAATAGCTATGGGACTGGACACACATGCTCCACTTTCCAAATTAAATGTGTTGTCTGGATTACTATCCCTATGAGAAAGATCCTTCTGTCAAAGGAATAAATATTTCTCAAACGTCCAAGCATATGGCAACAACAACATGCATGTTCTATATGAACCTACTTTTGCATTGAAGTTATTCTGCCCCAATAACAATTCATCTTAAAACTACTTCCAATTGAAGGTCCCTAATTGGTTTCAACAATCCCCTTATACATATCCCTTTGCTAAAACTAGTCCCCGAAGCCGCACCACGCCGAAATGACGGCGGCGAATGTGTGATTAAGTATCGGCGGCGGCGCGGCGCCAGGCGTGCCGAAATCTTGTTGGCGGCGCACCGCCGATTTTAGACCGGTGGCGCCCCCCGGCGCGCTGATTTTTCTGATTAAAAATAATAATAAAAATTCCACTTCACCAAGCCCGTTCAACCTCAATTTTAGTAAAGATTTTTAAATGGTTGGCTAAAAACACACAAGAACAATATGACAACACAGGAATTTGTTGGGCCGTTCGGAAAGTGTTTATGTTCACCATCAATCAGACCAAGCAGAATTCTCATTTTTAGCCACTAGACCCTGGGAAACGTACGTTGTGTTTATGTTTAACATCGCATTGTTCCTTTAAAATCCCGTGTTTAGTCATTTCCATCTAGTTAATGATTTCGGCTAATGTGTGTATAACTTTCAAAGTTTGAAGTTCAAACATCTCCTGTTCATCAAATACATACGAAAAGGGAGTGAAAAAACAAAACAAATAACAACATCGAAAAAACACTGTATACAAATCAGATACCATGGCTTAACAACACCAACAATTTTAAATCAGCGGTTACGTCACTTCAGTTACAATTGATGTAACAAAAGTGAGTTTGTTCACTCTGCATGGAGCCATTGATATTTTTGCAGTCACTATCAGTCCTGTCGTGCTAAAAAGCCGTTTAGCTGGGGCACTTGTGGCCGGTACAGCCAGAACTTGACGAGCGTAAACTGCCACTCGCGGGATCTGATACTAGTATTGGACCTTGGGGTCCCACAGAATGCCGCAAATGGTCTTCTTCTTTGTATCTGCTGAAATAAGTTGTTTTATAAGGGAGAACAAACCTGCACCTTCACCATAGGGCTCCTGCACCCTACACTACAGGAGGAACTAAACTGCACCTTTAGCCTCTTTTCTTATCAACAAGGAATAACCGTCCGAAATTCTTTTCTGAAAGAAGTGGTCAAGTTATAACGTTTCAAGTCAAAGTTTAAGGCTACTTTAACTTCAGTGTGCTCTTCTAACTGTGCAAAAAAAAAGTAATTCATTTCTATAGATATATTTCTATACTAGCTCTAGATAATCTACCAAGCGGGAAACTACCGCAAATCAGGATTGATAAATAAATGAAACCCAAAACGAACAAAAATAACAATAAATAACTGAGTCAAACTCAAAACGAGCAGAAATTAACATAAGTTGGGCTCAAAACCCCTAAGCCATCCCAAGGCCAGAACATGATTTTCACTTTACTGAAAAAATATAAATGTTTTTACTTTTATAACTTTAATAAATCAAATAATATTAACATTTTGATTACTATATCAGTATATGTATATTAAACTGACAGTGCATATTCATTTGTATTTTTGTCAGTAAAGTGCAGGTTATATTTTGGCCTTGGGAGAGCACTGAGGTTATGCCCCAAAATCTTGTTAATGTTTCCTCGTTTTGAGTTTTACTTGGTCGTCTATGGTAATTTAAGTTCATGTTGGGCTTCATTTGTTTATCAATGCTTATTTGTTTTACTTTCATATTTGTTAGATTGTTCGATTTTATTTTTACTCATTTTTTGCTTAATTTAGTTATTTAATTTACTTTGAAAAAACTTATTTTTGGAAACAGTTTTTTTTAATTAATTCCGGTTCGGTTTATATTGACATAGTCTTTTCAGGGAAAAAGAAAATAATACTTTAAATCTTTTCATTTTTTAAGAATTTATATTTTGGCCTGCTATTTGTATGCTGGAAAAAAATTTTCGGCAAAATTTAACAACATAGACCCTTTTAGAAATCTGGACACATATAGTAGTGTTTAATTTAGTTTCATATCTCCTCTAGTTGACCTGAAATAGAAAACTTAATACCATTCACAAAAAAATCTGTTTACTTTCTTTGATAGCTTGGATACACTTACTCTATTTTGATTTGGTCAACTTTTAAGAGCAGAAGAAGCCCTGAAAGTTTGAACATAATACCCTCAGTCGTTCTTGGGATACTGCTGAGATGCCTTATTGGGAATTAGCATAAACACAGTGCATTTTGATTTAATCTTAAGGCAACATTTACTTTTTAAACATAAAGGCAATTGGGAGGGTGGGCGTGGGAGGGGGATTAGTTTCCCTCCAATCACTTTCGAATACTAAAAAGGGCATCAGCCCTTTCTATTTTCAATCGAATGAGCCTTTTTCGAAGTTCCTAGGACAACTCCTTCGGTACGGAGTGCCCTGGTCTAAACAACAACAACCAAAAAAATGATACATTATACCCACATCGATCTCTACTATAAAAATGTCAAGCGTTCCAATCACTTTCGATTATTAAAAAGGGCACTAGGCTTTTCGATTTCCAAACGAATGATCACTTTTTGAGTTTCTACGACAACGCTTTCTATAAACACCGTATATGCCCCCAGGGCATAAATTACAACCCTTACCCTAAGGGCTGTGATGGTGGTTGTTATCCTCTAAGACCTAATTTCCAGAACTTTCAACTACGTTAAATAAAATGGCTATCTCAAAATTGTAATTGTACGTTTTTCGGGAAATGGTGGGCCTGGAAGGGGTCTTAGTTGCCTTTCAATCATTTTCGACTATTAAAAAGGGCACAAGACACTCCAATTTCTAATTGAATGAGCCCTTTTCAAAGTTTCTACAACAACTTCTTCGATATGAAGTGCCCAGGTCTAAAGGAAAAAATAATAAATAATACATTGTGCGAACATCGTTCTTATATACCCCCAGGGCATAACTACAAAATCCTTGCCCTAAGGGTTGTGGGGGAGTAACCTCCTCAAAAAACATATTTTCTCCCTTGAAATCAGTTACTCTGAACAAAATGGCTATCTTAAAATGTTGATTTGATGTGTTTGGGGAAACGGTGGGCGTGGAAGTGGTTTTAGTTGCCTTCCAATCAATTTTGACTATTAAAAAGGGCACTAGCTATTCCAATTTCCAATCGAATGAGCCCTTTTTGAAGTTTCTACGACAACTCCTTCGATACGAATTGCCCTGGTATGGAAAAAAAAAAAAATACATTGTGCCAACATTGTTCTTTACTTAGACAGATCAATTGCGCTGCCTATGATAACATCCTGAATTGCCTAAATGCTCTTTTACCTACCTCTTTTCATCCGAAAAATAAAAAAGAAAAATGAACAGAATTTTAAAGTGGAAGGTAGAATTTTTGTTTCAAGAAAAATTTCTTCTCATTTCGAGCCCAATATGACAGTATTTATTCTTAAGAAACAGATTAGCCGGGATGACGGTTGTAGCCCGGAGGTCGATATCGATAACCAAAAAAGAAAGAGAGAAAACAAAACAAAAAACGGCGGCGCATTAGTGACGCCGCCGCCGAAAGAATCAGCGGCGTCAGCGCGCTGATGCAAGCTCGGCGGCGCGCCGCCTTTTTTTTTTGCGGCGGCGCGCCGCCGACTTTTCGGCGCGGCTTCGGGGTCTAGCTAAAACCCCTATATAGGAAATGTGCCATCCATATTGTCAATCTGATCTTCTTCCTATAAAAAATAATCCTGATTCCCGACCAGGTCATGCATACTATTTTTGCTGAGCATATTTCAGAACAATACCCTATTCATACGAACGTTTTTACAGATGGATTTTTACATAGAGAAAGAGCTCGGATATTTTGCATGCAGTCCATCCCTGGACCTTAGTATTTATTCTACCCTTCCATTAAGATCTTCCATTTCGTCTGCTGAATTACGTTCCATCCACTTTGACCTAGATTTTATAATAAATTATTTCTTAGAGACTTACAATATCCTCTGTTTAACAAACTCCCAATATGCAATACATTTGCTCAAAAATGTAAGTAAAATTGCTCATGATAAGGAACTATAGAATATCAGAAGACAGCGGATATATTTTTAACATGTCCCAAGCCACAAAGGCATCAAATACGATGAAACTATTGATTTACTGGCAACCAAGGCCTCCCCCTTAAACCCAAGCCCTTCCTATGAACTTCATACAATAAATATAATAAGCCAAAGATCCGAATTAAATCACATCAAACAGATAGCATGATCCCTTGACACAAGACTGTATACTGTGCTATACCTCCGACTGAAGTCAGGTGATCTTCTTCTCAACAATGTGCTATCTAAATGGAGGAAACATCATTCTTCACTTTGTTGTAACGGCTTCTCAACAGATGAAACAGCCCAGCATGTCTTGCTTGAATGCCAGCCACATTGTGAGGAGACTATTACTCTTAAGTTCCACTACTCCATGGCTAAAATACCTAAGCCTTTCAATGCAATCTTGAATTTCAAATTCCCTTCTCATCATAATAGAATGTTATTCAAGTTTTCAATTTAGATCCTAAAGAAGAGACAAATTTATTAACGATCATATTGTTGCTGCAAGGGAGTGACTCTTGATTTACCCCTTTCCTTAATTGGCCATAATCATATCCCATCTCATCAATACATCCAGTGTATTAAGAGGTGGAAATATCTGCCTTTGGTGTTCACGAGCCTCCCACTGTAAGAAAAAGAAGAAGTGTCTACGTCGATATGGAAGTCAACAAATTTCCGAATGTTACAGTATAATATATTATAATTTTAAATGTCTTACCATAGATAAAACAACAGATGTGTTATAATATTTGAATATTAACACATCAATGGCTAAACTATACGTAGCTCTACTCCTCTGCAAGCATCGGTGCTGTTCTGGTTTTTTGAAAAAAAATTTGAAAAACACGAAAAAATAAACAGGGCTTGAATAAAACAGAGCAGATCAACCAAAAACAAGAAACCTGTTTCTTTTTCAGTTAATTTTTTTCGGTAAAAAGAACGGGTGTTCTTTAGACGCTTATAAAAAAGAGCAGGTGATAAGTCTTGATTAATTGTTATAAGGCAATTAATCGCATATTCTGTTCGAACTTTAAAACTTGTCACTTGAAAACATGAGCTCTCCTAACTATTTGAATATTGTCTGGGCACGCTGCTTTCGCATGAAAAAACCGGCTATCGAAATTGATCATTTCATCTACTACCACTACTACTAACAAGTCATTGCAACACCAAGCCACCTGAGGCCAACACAGGTACACACGCCCCTTCTCCATCTCAATCTATTCAAAACCTCCCTTTTAACGTCCTCCCAGGAAGTTCCCATTTCCTTTAAATCTTTCTTTATGACATCCTCCCATCCAACCGGGGACGACCTACTTTCTGTCTAGCCCTAGACGGTTGGCCAAAAAGGACAATCTTTGGCAATCTGTTATCCTTCATCCGCAGAACGTGCCCTAGCCACCTCAACCTTTCTTTCATTATAGCCGTAAAAAACGGTATTGAATAACATTTTTCGTACAGCCTACTGTTTGAAATACGGTCAGCCAGCCGGGCACCCAGAACAATCCCTAAGCAATTTCTCTGGAAAACATCTATTAAATCTTCATCCGCTTTTCGGAGCTCCCGTGCTTGGGAGCCATATTTGACCACTGTCATCACTTTAGCTTCTAATATTCTAATTTTGGTTTGCAGTTGCAGACTTACCTTTCTATTCTTCCAAACTTTTTTTTAACTGTGAAAAAACACCCTGAGCCTTGGCTATTCTACTTTTAACATCTTCACTGCTCCCACCGTCTTTACTAATAATACTACCAAGGTAAGTGAAGCTGCCCACCTGATCAATCTTTTCGTTACACAACGTCACTTTTTCATCTTCAGTTATTCCTAGCCTTAGTGACTTAGTCTTCTTAACATTAAGTTTCAAACGTATTCTAGCACCCTAAACTCGCAAAACCTTTATAAGTTCAATCATTTTGCTCACACTTTCATCTAGGATGCTTAAATCATCAGCATAATTTAATTACAGGATACTTTTTCCTCCCTATTTGATTCCGTGGTCTCCCATTGCCTTTCCTGTGCTCCTTAAGGCAACAATTTACTTATAAGATTTCTGCCGCTTTGTGACAGAAAACACTTTTTCCAAACCATTCCCTAACTGTATTATATAAATTTTCACCACTTCAAACTTGTTTTAGAAAAACGATTGGGCATTGTTTTGATGGCACGTTTCTGTGGTCCTCCCAAAGGAAAAGGGATAGTGCTAACTAAATTTAAGTATTCAATCCAAAAATATTCATTTTATTTCTTAGCTACCCTCTCCCCTTGCGAAATCATAGATCTGTCGCTATTCCAAAGGTGTAAGTATATAAAAAAAAGTTTTGGTGGAAAAATAAAATAATTGTATAGGCCCTTAGGATTTTTCTGAATGTACGCTTCTGTTTTTAAGAAAGTTATTGAAAAAGAAAAGAAAAAGCTTACTGGGTTTTCTGTTCTGCATCGTTCTGAAAGATAGACTGGGACTTTCTTCTTATACGATCCTAAGGCCTTTTTGGCATAGTTGCTGATGCTGCAGGAGCCTTTTATGGTTTTGAAACCTGCAGTGTCCAAAAATGGCTGGAACAAGCTTTCTTCACTCGACTTAAGCTGTAAAAAGTTGAGTTGAAGTTGAAGCTTTTACTGTTTCTGTAGAAATACTTAACACATTCTGGAGCATATACTCCCTTTACGAAAAGAGGAAGCTCAATATCTGGGTTTGTCATAAGGTACTTTGGTAACTCTACGGATATGAGTTTTTCTTAGGGATGCAGTGCATGGGCCATCACTGGCTCTAGTATTACAAAATAACTCAAACACTTTGGGACTATTTCTTCAGCAAACTTTCGGCAAGTTTTTGAGACTGGAAGCCGACAGAAAAAAAAAATCAAATGAATTTACTGACAAAAAAATGTGCATTGTCAGTTTAATATACATATGCTGATATTCATTCCTTAAAATCTTAATTAATTTTTGATTTCTTAAAGTTATAAAATGTAAACATTAAAAGATTTTTTTTCATTAAAGTACAAATGATATTCTGGCATTTAGAAAGCATAGTGGTTTTGAACCCTACTCATATTAATTTCTGCTCGTTTTGAGTTTAACTCTGTTATTTATTTTAATTTCTGTTTTTTTTGGGTTTCATTTTATTTATTGATACTGATTTGTGGAAGTTATGTGCTTGGTAGATTATTTGATTCTATTTTTGTTCATTTTTGGTTTAATGGAGTTCTCTACTTTTTTTTGAAAAACTTGTTTTGTGGAAAAAGTTTTTTAATTAATTTCTGTTCGATTTATATTGCCATAGTCTTTTTCAGGGAAAAAAGGCTGAGCCTCTTCTAAAGTTAAACAACCATCCCTTCTATAAAAACCTTAAACAACCCCTGGGCATAACTTTCAACCCTTGCAAATAATCTCTGGGGTATGTTTCAACCCCAAAAGCCTTGTTATATGATGTTTCGACTATTTTGAATAGAATGGCCATCTCAAAATTTCTATTAGATGCATTTCGTGTGTGTGTAGAGGGAGGAGGAAAGCTGCCCTCCAAGCACTTTGAATCTTAAAAAGAGTACTAGAGTGTCTGATTAACAATCCGATGAGCCCCCTCCGAAGTTTGTTTGACCATGCTTTCAATAAGAACCTTATAGACCCCCCAGGGCATATCTTACAACCCTTGCCGTGAGGGCTGGGGGGACTTGTTATCCTCAAAGACATAAATTTCAGACCTTTCAAACACGTTGAATAAAATGGCTGTCTCAAAATTTTGATTGGAAGTGTTTGGGAAAATGATGGGCATGGGGGAGGACATTTGCCCTCTGATTACTTTTGACCAATAAAAAAGGCACTAGTCCTCTCAATTTACAATTAAATGAGCCTTTTTTGAAGCTTCTACGACATAAATTTCTATAAAAATCGTATATGCCACAAGGCTATAACTTACGACCTTTGTCCTGAGGGCCATGGGGGGAGGGCTGTCACCCTCAAAGACATAATTTCCAGGCCTTTCAACTACGTTGAACAAAATGGCCCTATCAAAATTTTGATTGGAAATGTATGGGGAAATGATGGGCGTAGGGGGGAGGCATTCACCCCCCGATCGCTTTTGACTATTAATAAGAGCAATAACCCTCTCAATTTACAATCGAATGATTCCTTTTCGAAGTTTTTACGACAATGCTTCCTATAAAAACCTTATATTCCCCCAGGAGATAACTTATAACCTTAGCCCTGAGGGCTGTGGAGGGGTTTTCATACTCAAAGACATACTTTCCAAACCCTTCAAGTACCTTCAACGAAATGGCTATATCAAAATGTTGATCGGAAGTGTTTGGGAAAATGATGGGCGTAGGGGGCGGCAATTGCCCTCCGATTGCTTTTGACTATTAGTATGGGCACTAGGCCTTTCAATGCCCAATTAAATGAACCTTTTTGAAGTTTCTACGACAACGCTTTCTATAAAAACCTAATATGCCTCCAGGGCATAACTTACAACCCTTGCGCTGAGGGCTGTAAAGGGGGTTTGTCATCCTCAAAGACATAATTTCCTGACCTTTCAACTACGTTGAACAAAATGACAATCTCAAAGTTTTAATTTAATGTTTTCGGGGAAATGGTGGGCATGAGAGGGGGTTGTTGCCCTCCTATCACTTTCGACTATTAAAAAGGGCACTTGCCCTTTCAATTGCTAGTCAAATTAGCCCTTTTTGAAGTTTCTACGACAACACTTTCTATAAAAAACCTATATATACCCCCAGGGCATAACAAAAACCCCGTGCCCCAAGGATTGTGTGTGGGGGGGGGGGGCTTTCATCCTCAAATACCTGATTTCTAGAACTTTAAACTACGTTGAAAAAAATTACTATCTCAAAATTTTGTTTGGATGTGTTTAGGAAATGGTTAACGTGAGAGGGGGGTTTCAACCCTTACCCTGAGGGCTGTCCGGGAGTGTCTTCCTCAAAAATATAATTTCCAGATCTTTCAACGACGTTAAACAAAATGGCTATCTTAAAATTTTGATTGGAAGTGTTGGTGCAAATAATGGGCATGCAAGAGGTGTTAGTTGCCTTCCAAACACTTTCGGCTATTAAAAAGGGCACAAGTCCTTCCAATTTCCAATCAAATGAGCCCTTTTCAAAGTTTCTATGACAACTCCTTCGATACGAAGTGCCCTGGTCTAAAAGAAAAAAAAGAAGAAAAAAATAAGCAATACATTGTTCCAACAACGTTCTTTACTTAGGCAGCGCTATTGCGCTCTCTGTGATTATGCTGTACAGAGGAAACCTTTCGGTTTCTCAGTAATTCTTATAATTTTATCAATGGTTGAGCAAGCTTAACGTGTCTTCGGGTAGCTTTTCCTGCACTCTTGTCCTCTGACTGACTCCCAGATCCCTATTCTTTTTTTTCATTACTTTTGTCACCCTCTTCAAGAGACACTGCATCAATTTCATCAGATTATTCATTCAACTTATCTTCACTTCCAGTGTTTTCAGACTAAGTATAAGACTCATTTTCATCAGTTAACTCGACGGCTTTCTGATTGACTCCCAGCTCCCCCCTCTTCTCATTCATTACTTTTGTCACCCTCTTCAAGAGACACTGCATCAATTTCATCAGATTATTCATTCAACTTATCTTCACTTCCAGTGTTTTCAGACTAAGTATAAGACTCATTTTCATCAGTTAACTCGACGGCTTTCTGATTGACTCCCAGCTCCCCCCTCTTCTCATTCATTACTTTGGTCACCCTCTTCAAGAGACACTGCATCAGTTTCATCAGATTATTCATCCAGCTTATCTTCACTTCCGGTGTTTTCAGACTAAGCCTCAGACTCATTTTCATCAGTTAACTCGACGGCCTTCTGATTGGCTCCCAGCTCCCCCCTCTTCTCATTCATTACTTTGGTCACCCTCTTCCAGAAACACTGTATTAGTTTCATCAGGGTCTTCAGCAAGCTTTCGGCAATTGATCTGTGTGAGCGTTTCACCAATTTAAGGTATGGAGTTGAGAATCCTTGTTTACATGTTTAAGCTTATCTTATGCTGACATTAAGTAAAAAAACAAGTTTTTTCAACTGAAAGTAAGGAACAACAATAAAACACAAAACGAACAGAACTTGTTCCCTATATGAAGAGGATGGCTGTCCCTTCCTCAGTCCATGCTTTGTACGCTAAAATCTTGAAGTTCTTTAAAAACAATTCTCATTTAAATTCAATGGGCATTGTTGTTGAGCAGTATTTCAGGGGATGTGGTTGTCTATTGCTATATTTTCAGGATCTCTTGTCGGTAAATTTTACAAAGGACAAAGGACCTCTCCAGGGGGAGTTATTAAGATCAATCAAGAATATGGTGGTTGACAAGTTACAAAAGTTGACATTTGCTAACGAATGAGTGAAAGCACAATTGTTTTTACAAATGCATCACATCTCGACAGAAGAAAAAAAAAAGTACAGTAGAAGCGATTTTTATCAAATCAGTGAAATCTTATACGCAGGGATAATTTTTTGAGGGGTAACCGTCTAGGGAAGGAATCATCCAGGAGGGACATTAGCCAGAAAAGTTTTAATGCACAAGCAACTATGAAAAATCTTTGAGAGTTGATTTGAAAGTATTTTCTTTGGGTTGGGGAGTGGGGAATTTCTTGGACACTATAAACACATAAACTTCTTGGAAATTTTCTTTTAGAGTTAAATTCAAAAACATTTTTTTCTCCGTTTCTACCGGTGAAAACCGTTCTAAGATTTTTAATTATGTTTAAAAAATAGAGTGGGGGATTATCTGAGACACCATGAATATATATAAATGTCAAATGGATGGTAAGTTTGAAGGAAAACAGGGGCGTAGTTTGCTATGGGGCAGGGGGGCAACACCCCCGCCCAGACCATGGACTGCCTCCCCCAAGACCCCAGTCCCCCCTCCAGCTGAAATTCAGTTTCTTCCAAAACGTGTCAAAACTAAGATAAACCTGCATAATTCAAGCATCAACAAAAACAGATCAGTTTGTTAGTACATATTTACATTTACAGTACTATAAGTTACCTTTATATACTACTAGTACCTTTATAGTGCTCTTAAATTACTAAATAGTGCCTATATGATATGAAACGGTTTATTTTTTTTTATAGTTTTTCCTGTTATTTTCACTTGCTTTGGGAAAATATACTCCAACTTTGCACCCACCCCCTCCCAGTATTTTGACGAAATTGCACCCCCTGACGGTAACCCTACCGGGTCTTAGCCTAACCTGAATTTTGATGACAAGGACCACTAAGAAATGTTTATTTGGGTACAATATAGGGTAATTACATGCATATATATATATATATATATATATATATATATATATATATATATATATATATATATATATATATATATATATATATATATATATATATATATATATATATATATATATATATATATATATATATATATATATATATATATAATATATATAATATATATATATATATATATATATATATATATATATATATATATATATATATATATATATATATATATATAAATAATATATATAAATATATATATATATATATAAAAATAAATATATAAAAAAAAAAAATCCTATTAAAAATAAAAAAAAAAAAAATATATATATATATATATATATATATATAAACTCAGCCAAAAACTAACCTAGATATCCTAATCTGAATATGTGAGGGCTTATTTATCCGTCGACTTGCCTAGAAATGGCTCGCGGATCACCATTTTGCGTGGCACTCTTCCGTCCATTATTTGTGGCAACAAAATTTTCGTATAAAATTTATGGAGCTTTTGATAGATTTTTTGTTGTAAGAAATTTTTGCCGCGGTTAATTTTTCAACGTGGATATTTCCTTTGGCGAAGTACACAACGAAAAATCCCAGGTTGAGGTTGCAACATTCCAGCTGCGTCTGAACTTGGTGAAAATAATATGGTTCCTCTTTAAATGGACGGTTTTTTATTGTCAAGGAAAACCCATTTATTTCTGTTAAGGCAGAGGGTGGAGTTGAGCACTCTTCAAGCTGAGCCCTCTCCTGTTCCTTTTCTGCCCATATTTAGCACTTCAACTATCTTAGAATTTAACTAAGTAACAAATTAGTGATTCAAGAGATATAAATTATTGTAATAATCAAACAATAGTATCCATTCGAGTTCAATAAGTCGAATTCAATTTATGTTCGTGGGTCGTAATCGAAAATTTTATAAGGCTGTGCAAAGTGCACAATATCACAGTAACTTGCCAAAGTTTACTTAATACTAAGTAAAAAATAAAAAATGTAAAAGAAAACATATATACAATGCCTAAC
The DNA here is from genome assembly GCF_049724085.1 of Artemia sp. Qi Xiang Cuo. Taxonomy (NCBI): domain Eukaryota; kingdom Metazoa; phylum Arthropoda; class Branchiopoda; order Anostraca; family Artemiidae; genus Artemia; species Artemia sp. Qi Xiang Cuo. The sequence continues at coordinate 3,151,883 of NC_142808.1, read as the reverse complement.
TATGACATAACTTTGACCTAATTGCTTCTATAAGACAGTGAAATGTACTTAGCTTCTCTCGGCTATTCTCTGTCAATCAAGGCGGGTGACAGCGCAGAAATTCCCAAGATCAGTCAAATGATAATTCCTTTGTACGGATTTTCATTATTTTTCGATCAGGTAGACTAGAATATTTTTAGGTACTGACCTTTCCTGTACTTAAATTAGACAATCCTCGTCAGATTAATAGAAAACAAAGAATGCATACTTCCTGATGATGTTAGTCTCATCAAAACTGAATATTTCTATATCAGGCACAAATTGAATGAAACTGAATGGTTTTTCTAAGATATCTGGGAAATTCGGTGTCGGCTTTTAGTTTTCTCTCGTTTATTTAAATATATTGTCTAAGTTCTAAAAGTTATATCAAGGCCGCCAACATAATTTTAAACAGTTTGACTACACAAACTAAAAACGTTAATAATGGACGAGATAGAGCAAGTCTTTATCGTGCCACATCCCCTTAAGTGATTGTGACAAAAAGTCAAAATCTAGCGTAGAGAGCGAGGGTTGAAGAAAAGACAGCCCCCCTCATATGCAGAACAATTATTGTTCGTTTTGAGTTTTAATGTTGCTCGTTACTTTCAGTTGAATGTCACGTTTTTGTATATAGGAGCTTGAAACCTCTACAGTTGGGCTATCTGATATGCAAAATCTGATAGTATGATTTTTATTATAAATCACTTGCCCTATTTGGGGTGCTTCCCCCTTCTTTGAAAATTTGGCAAATTTGATCAGGTTTTTAATTTTTGGATATAAATGCCTCGTAGTATTCCAGACGTTTTGAAGTGTGGAAAAGCTACCGGTCAAATTACAGCATTAGTCAAGGAAGACAGTTTTGAATTTCGCGAAGATACTTGGCAATAAAAAAATCACGAGATAATTTCTACACAAAGTTTCACAGGAAATATCATAGGAATATGAATGTCTAATCATCAGAATATTGAAAATAAACTATTTTGCAACCAGTTAGCATAATGAGTTTAGTTTGTAAACATAATGACAAAGTAGCGGGCCCTCCACAGGAGTTAGGCTATTCGTGAAACCGTTCTTAGGGCGCAGAATCAGGACTGGAAATATGTAGTGATGAAAAGTGTTTTTCGCGTTATTATGGTTATTATTATTATGATTAACTTTGCCTCTATTGTCGTCAATTTGAAGTGAAGCCTTGCTCATATACATACATTGTTGCATACCTGAAATGTAAGTTTCAATAAATCCATTACTTTTCTATTTGTGTTTGTTCTTATTATATGCCTGTATCTCGCCGCATAGTAGATAACTAGTACAGATGTCCCCATTGGAAACGTTCCCTAAGTAATCTGATTTCTAATTAACACTAGAGGTAATCCATAAGGAGATGACCCAAGGAAGCGTGGTTACACTCCTGGATTGATGGTTGGAGAACTTCTAACCTACTATAGTTACGTATTTTATTTTCTCTCATAGAACGTGGCGCGGTGATTTTTCTACCCCTCAGTCATACTCATCCCTTTCCCCCTTTACAAATGGTGCAACCTTTAGCTGTACAAGTCTATATCCACTTAGCGGCTTAAGGTAGAACCTGAGTGGTACAAGTGGAGCAATTCCATAACGGCGCAGTAAGCGGCACAGGGCGGACACCACACACACGAAGTCTCCCCGGTATAAGTGACACGGTCACAAGTGGCACGAACAAATAAAATCCCCCCGGCACAAGTGGCACGAACCAATAAAATCCCCCCGGTACAAGGAAAGCCAAGTGCATGAAGTATGAGAGGTTTTTATCGTTTTACGTCGAGTTCCAACTGGAGATAAAATTTAGAGTCAATATAAAAGACTTTTTATTGGACCCATCTCCAGGCATTTCTCTTATCATCGATAAGCTTGGGGGGGGGTAAATAAAATTGTATCTCTGTTTAAAATGTTTATAGAACCCTTCCCCTATGTTGTCATACAAGCTTTAAGCATTGAGACACCTTCTTTTTATAGTAAGTAAGGCTGATGTATCGCATTGCATATGCATATATTAGCAATATATATTATGCATATATTATGCATAAAAACCACAGTTTAATATCGCATACGCAATGGAAACCTTGCTATCGTTGCCTGCTCTATAACAGTTAAGACGTCAAAAACGGGTTTTATCATTGCCTTGTCTATAGTGATTAACCCGAGTGGTCCGGATAACGGGATTGTACCGATATATCTGATCAGGGTTGCATGAGATCGATCTAAGTAGGGTTGGATTAAAGGAGGGTTATTTGAATGGTCATCGGACACTTTTGAGGGTTACTAGCACCATGACGAGAATAATTAAGACATTTGTACGTCTGTCGGCAATTCAGCTATGTGAGCGTCTCACCAATTTGAGATATTGAGTTAATAATCCTTGTATTCATGTTTAACCTTATCTTATGCTGATATTAAATAAAAAAAAAAGTTTTTTCAACTAAAGTATGGAGCAACATTAAAACTTAAAACGAACAGGACTTGTTCCTAATATGAGGGGGATGGCTGTCCCTTCGTCAATCCACTATCTAGACGCTAAAGTCTTGAAGTTATTTAAAAAATAATTCTCATTCAAATTCAATGGGCTTTGTTGTTAAGCATTATTTCTTAAAGAATTATGACAAAAAGTAAAACTTTAACACAAAGAACGGATAAAAAGGGGACAGCCCCCTCATACACGGAAGAATTTCTGTTCGTTTTAAGTTTTAACGTTGCTCCCTGTTTTCAGTTGAAAAATAAACTTTTTTTGTGTTTAATTTCTGATAGCTTTTTCAAATCATGCCAGGAAAGTCCCTTCCCTCCCCTCGTATAAAATTTCTCCAAGAAAATTCCCAAGACAACTCTCCTCCTGACAGAACATTCTCCCCTTTTAAAATCTCCCCCCTCAGAAAATACCCCCAAAATTTTTCGAATATGTCCCAATAACAAATATTAGTCTTGAAAAATTAGCAAATTGAGTAACTTACATTTGTTTCCCCAGGGACTATAATTGGTCATATCATACGCAAAGGCATAGATATTGGACCTTTTGACTATTCTGAATGTCTTTGGGGAAAAAGGGTGTGGGTGAGGGGGGAGGGGCTAGTTTCCATACAGTCTTTTTGGCCACTTAAAAGCGGCACTATAACTTCTAATTTCTGATCTAATGAGCCCTATCCCAGTTTTCTAGGAAAACTGGTTTGATACGATCAACCCTAGAAAAAACAACACACAAATATACACACATCAAAGATCTTTCTTCTAGCAAAAAATACTAATTCCACATTGTTCAATACAGGAGCTTGAAACTTCTACATTTGGGCTCTTCTAACATGCAGAATCTAATAGTGTAATTTTTATTAAAACCGCTTGGCTTTTTATTGGTGGTTCCCCCTTTTTTTAAATTAGGCAAATATTGTCTTTTTTTTTTAATTTTGATGAGTAGTATTATACTTAATGAACTTTATAATTATATTTGAAATCAGAGGCAACGCTATAGCGTTGCCTATAGTAAAGGCCATAAGGCCATACGGCTCCAATGTTTTATTATTTGTTTTTCCCACAGGCACTTCATATGGAAGGGGTAGTCGTAGAAACTTCATAGGGGGCTCATTCGATTGGAAATCGGGAGTTCTAGTATCCTTTTTAATACTCGAAAGTGTTTGGAGGGCAACTAGCCCCCCCCCCCGCACCCATCATTCTCCCAAATACATCCAATCAAAATTTTGAGATAGCCATTTTGTTCAGCGTAGTTGATTTCCAGATAGAATATATGTTTTTGTGGAGGACACTCCCCCACAACCTTCAGGGCAAGGGTTTTAAGCTATGCCCTGTGGGCATATAAGTTTTTTATAGAAGGTGTTGTCGTATAAACTTCAAAAAAGGTTGATTTGATTGGAAATTCAAAGGGCTAGTGCCCTTTTTAATAGTTAAAAGTGATTAGAGAGCAATTAGCCCCCCTCCTCCCACGACCATCATTCCCCCAAACACATGCAATCAAAATTTCGAGATAGCCATTTTGTTCAGCGTAGTTGATTTCCACCTAGAAAATATGATTTTGAGAAGGGCACTCCCCCACAACCCTCAGTGCAAGGGTTTTAAGTTATGCCCTTGGGGCATATAAGTTTTTTTTATAGAAGTCTCGTTCTTAGAAACTTCAAAAAAGGCTCATTCGATTGGAAATTCAAAGGGCTAGTGCCCTTTTAATAGTCGAAAGTGATTGGAGGGCAACTAGCCCCCCCCCTCCACGCCCATCGTCCCCCCAAATATTTCCAATCAAAATTTTGAGATAGGCATTTTGTTCAGCGTAGTTGATTTCCAGATAGAAAATATGTTTTTGTGGAGGACACTCCCCAACAACCTTTGGGGAAAGGTTTTAAGTTATGCCCTGGGGGCATATAAGTTTTTTATAGAAGGTGTTGTCGTAGAAACTTCAAAAAAGGCTCATTCAATTGCAAATTCGAAGGGCTAGTACCCTTTTTAATAGTCGAAAGTGATAGGAGGGCAACTAACCCCACTCTCATGCCCACGTTTTCCCCAAACACATTCAATAAAAATTTTGAGTTAGCCATTTTATCAAACGTAGTTTTAAGTTCTGGAAATTAGGTCGTTGAGGATGACAACTCCCCCACAGCCCTTAGGGCAAGGGTTGTAAGTTTTGTATAGACAACGTTGTATAGACAAGGTTTTGTATAGACAACGTTGTTGTAGAAACTTCAGAAAGGGCTCATTCAATAGGAAATTTAAATGTCTAGTTCCCTTTTAATAGTCGAAAGTGATTCTAAGGCAACTGACACCCCTTCTACGCCCACCATTTCCCCAAACACATCCAATCAAAATTTTGACATAGCCATTTTGTTCAACAAAGTTGAAAGTTCTGGAAATTATATGTTTGTGCGGGACATTCACCCCACAGTCTTCAGGGACAAGGGTTATAAGTTATGCCCTGAGGGCATATAGGGTTCCTATGAAAGGAATGCTCGTATAAACTTCAGAGAGGGCTCATTTGACTGGAAATTGAAAGTTCTAGTCACTTTTTAAGCGTCAAAAGATATTGGAGGGTAGCCAGCTCCCCCTCCCCCAGCCCTTTTTTCCCAAATGCATCCGATAAAAATTTTGAGATAGCCAGGTTGTTAAGAATAGTTCTAAGATCATACAACAAAAACTTCGGTATCGAAACAATCCCCCAGGGCCCGGGGGCAGGTGTTGTAAGTTATGCACTAGGGGCATATATGGTTCTTATGGAAGGGATGCTCGTACAAACTTCAAAGAGGGCTCATTTGATTGGAAACTGAAAGAGTTCTAGTTCACTTTTTAAGAGTCGAAAGAGATTGGAGGGCACCTCGCCCCCCCTCTCCATACCCTTTTTCCTCAAACCCATCCGACAAGAACTTTGAGATAGCTTTTTTTTAAAATAGTTCAAAGACCATATGACAAAAACTCAGGGGTCAACACAGCCCCCCAGGGCCCAAGGAGAGGTGTTGTAAATTATGCCCTATATGGTTCTTATTGAAGGTATGCTCTTAAGAAATTCAGAGATGGCTCATTTGATTGGAAATTGAAAGTTCTAGTTCAGTTTTGTTGAGTCAAAAGAGATTGCAGGGCAACTTGCCCCCCCACGCCCCCTTTTCCTTAAATGCATCCAATTAAAATTTTGAGATAGCCATTAAGTTAAAATTGCTAAAAAGTCAAATAACATAAACTCAGGTGTCGTCACAACCCTCCGGGGCCCGGGGGCAGGCGTTGTAAGTTGTGTCCTGGGGCATAGCCTATATTGTTCGTATGAAAGGGATACTCGTATAAACTTTAGAGAGGGCTCATTTGATTGGATATTGAAAGTTCGAGCTCACTTTTTAATAGTCAAAAGAGATCCGATGGCAGCTAGCCCCCCTTCCTCCAACGCCTTCTTTTTCAAAACCCATCTGATGAAAATTTTGAGACAGACATTTAGTTAAAAATAGTTCAAAGGTCGGATAAGAAAAAATATGATGTCAATAGAACCCCCCAGGCACAGGGGAAGGCTTTCTAAGTTATGCCCTAAGGATATGTATGGTTCTTATGAAAGGGATGCTCGTATAAACTTCATGGAGGGTTCATTTGATTGGAAATTAAAAGTTCTAGTTCACTTTTTAAGAGTCAAGAGAGTTAAACTAGCCCCTCCTCCCGCTCTTTCTTCCCAAAACCCGTCCGCTACAAATTTTGAGATAGCCAGTGTTTTGGAAATTGTTCAAAAATTAGATAATAAAAACGCCCCCCAGAGCCCGGGGGATAAGCGTTGTAAGTGTTGTCCTGGGGGCTTATATGGTTCTTATGAAAGGAATGCTCGTATAAACTTCAGAGGGGACTATTTCCATTTAATTGGAAATTGAAAGTTCTAGTTCAATTTTTAAGAATCAAAATATATCCGACGGCAACTAGCCCCCCCCCACACACACTTTTTCAACAAGCCCATCCGATAAAATTTTTATAATAGCCATTTCATTGAAAATAGTTCAAAGGTCAGATAAGAAAAACTCCTGTGTCAACGGAACCCGCCAGGGCCAGGAGGCAGGCGGTATGAGTAATGCTCTAGGGGCATATATTGTTCTTACGGAAGGAATGCTCGTATAAACTTCGGAGAGGGTTTGTTTGATTGAAAATTGAAAGTTCTTGTTCACTTTTTAAGAGTCAAAAGATATCGGAGGGCAACTAGCCCCCCCCTCCTCCACGCTCTAAATGCACCAGAATAAAGTTTTGAGATAGATATGTTGTTAAAAATAGTTCAAAGTTCTGGTAATAAAAACTCCGGTGTCGACACAGCCCTCCAGGACCCGGGGGTAGGCGTTGTAAGTTATGTCCTGGGGGCATATATGGTTGTTATGGAAGGGATGCTCGTATAAACTTTCTTGAGGGCTCATTTGATTAGAAATTGAAAGTTGTAATTTACTTTTTAAGAGTCAAAAGTGATTGGAGGGGCAGCTAGCCTCCCCCCATATTCCACTTATTTTTTCTCAGAGGCACTTCATATAGAAGGGGTCGTCGTATAAAATCTAAAGGGGGCTCATTCGATTGGAAATCGAGAGTTCTAGTGCCCTTTTTATGAGTCAAAAGTGATCAGAGGGCAACTGCCCCCCAAGCCCTTATTCCCAAAATCCATCTGATAAAAATTTGAGGTAGCCATTTTGTTAAAAATATTTCAAAGATTATATAACAAAAACTCCTTTACGTGTGGTCATTCGTTAAAAATAGTTCAAAGGTCAGATAAAAAAACTCCTGTTTCGACACAACCCCCGCAGTGCCAGGGCAGGCGTTGTACGTATTGCGCTGGGGGCATATATGGTTCTTATGGAAGGTATGCTTGTATAAACTTCAGAGAGGGTTCATTTGAATGGAAATTAAAAGTCGTAGTTTATTTTCTCAGAGTGAAAAAAGATCTGAGGGCAACTAACCCCACCCGCCCCCCACACCCTTGGGTGTTTCGGGTGGCTTAAACCATCCGATAAAAATTTCAGGTGACTATTTTGTTAGAAATAGTTCAACCATCAGATATTAAAACGCCAGGGTCAACACAACCCCCCAGGGCCCAGGGACAGGTGCTATACGTTATACTCTGGGGATATATATGGTTCTTATAGAAGGGATACTCGTTTAAACTTCAGAGAGGGCTCATTTGATTGAAAATAAAAAGTTTTAGTTCACTTTTAAAGATTCAACAGATACCAAAGCTTAATCTAGTCCCCCCACGCCCTTTCTCCCCAAACCCATCCGATAAAAATTTTAAGATAGCAATTTTGTTAAAAATAGTTCAAACATCAAATAATAAAAAGGTCGAGGTTGACACGAACCCATGTTTTCACTTTGATATTGTTACTTTGATATCAGTTTTGATACTTTGATGAATATTTGATTTTTTTTTTTGTTAAAGTTTGATTTTGAAATAAGGAATTTTTAAAAACTTGAAATTTTCTGGAATCACAAACGAACAAAATTCGTTCCGAATAATAAGTTTTTTAAAGAAAAGTAAAGGCCATTTTAAACACCTTTTAAAATTCAAACTCAAAACGACCAGAAATTACTATTAAAGATTAAATTAAACCCAAAACAAACAGAAATTGAATAAACAATCATAGCAAAAACATACAACAAGTAATAATATAAATGAATAAATATATCTTAAAGTGAGTAATGCTTAGATTGAATATGAAAATCAAGCTTAAGACGAAAATCATATTTTCCTATTGAAGTACAGCTGAAACTTAAAACGAACAGAAATTAAATAAACAATCAGTGCGAACAAACATACAATAGATATTAATGTAACTTAATATATAAATCTTAAAACGAGTGAAACTTAAATTGAATATGCAAATCAAGTTTGAAACGAACAAAAATCACCACAAACAAGAGTTTGGGTATGATCATATATGAAAAGTGTAAAACTTACTGCGTCATTGGCGCTTTACTTGAAAACTTTATGCGTCTTGAACAGTCTTGGAAAGTATAAACAACATCAAATTGAATATTTGATGCGTAATGATATTAATTGTTCAAAGATCCATCAGTTCAAGAATTTATTTCACTGTAATTGTATTTTTATTTTCAATGCTGTAAGAAATGGAAAAGAAAAATATTTGTAATATAATCCGTTTTCAGTTAAGTGCCAATGACGCAGTTGTCTTTGGTTTTTATTTACAGTTAGGAATGGAAGCAGTATCCAAACACTTGTTTGTAGTGAAACTATATTCGTCTGTAACAACTTTAAAAGGAGCTAATAAATTAAACTGAATATTTGATGTAGAATGACATTAATTGCTGAAAGCTCATTAGTTCAAAACGTTACAATAATTTTAATGTTTATTTTCAATATTAAGTACAAAAGAAAATATTTGTCATAAAATTGGTTTTCAGTGAAGCGCCAATGACCCAGTAAGTTTTAGACTTTAACAGTGAGAGAAAGAGGTCATACTCAAACTCTTGTTTGTGGTGATTTTTGTTCGTTTCAAGCTTGATTTGCATATTCAACTTAAGTTTCACTCGTTTTAAAGTTTGTTTGTTAATTTACTTTAATATCTGTCGTAAATTTGTTTGCATTGATTGTTTATTTAATTTCTGTTCGTTTTAAGTTTCAGTTATGCTTCAATAGGAATATATTTTTTTCGTCTTAAGCTTGATTTTCATATTCAATCTAAACATTACTCGCTTTAAGATCTCTTTATTCATTTACATTATTACTTGCTGTATGTTTTTGCTATGATTGTTTATTTAATGTCTGTTCGTTTTGGGTTTCATTTATTCTTTAATAGTAATTTCTGGTCATTGTAATTTTGAATTTTAAAAGTTATTTGTATCTGCTGAGCTTAAGTTTAAAATGGCCTTTACTTTTCTTTGAAGAACTTATTTTTCGGAAAGTTTTTTTTTAATTAATCAGCATAAAAATTCAATTCTTTTTATGTGTCTGTTGCTATCAAAATTTAGCTTTTTAGAATTTCGGTTGCTATGGAGTAGAGTCGTTCTTTACTTAAAATTTTGTGCCAAAAACTGTTATGGTGCTGGTGCAAAATTTTATTTATCTGGATCAGAAATGATAAACGCCACACTATACAAAGAATTCAGCCAACAAACCATTTTTGATGTGACATATGTCAAAAGTTGTTTTTGACCCGGGTTCTGGGAAAACCGAAATCCCTTGCAAATAAGACAAGACGGTGAATAGGCTAAACTTTCCATGTCAAGCCTTTCGCTAAATTTATTATATTGGCTTCGTGATATAATCAAATATGTCGTACCATGTATCAAAGTGAAAAGATCATTGTAATTTTAGGTTTTGATAAGTACCAGTGCAGACGTTTATTTATATTTTTCTGAAAAACAATTTTTTTGTGTTTTTCTTACAAACTCGGCAAATTACATCAAAATAAATGAATAAATAAATTTTACCCTGTTGGAGTTTGAACAAATTCACCCCTAGTAGAGTTTATGCGGAAATAACTCGACTTGTTTTACTTTTAAATGTTTTTGGGGATCTCTGTATGAAAACGCTAAGCGAAGATCAATTTAAGAGCAAAATCTGATTAAACTATCCAAAAAAAGATAAATTGCAACATATTAATATAACTCGCCTGACAGGGAAAATCATTTCTTTCAATCGTCAAGAATAGTCACATTCTTTTCGCGTTCGGTATTATGAAACTTTTTGTAACAATGCGCCTCTATTTTAAGAAGAAATAGAAAGTTCCGAATGTTCTGATTCTCTTGTAGCAGTTGCAGTTGTCAAACGTTATTTTTTGTATTAAAATTTATTGGATAAAATCCGAAAGGATATAAAAAAGTGATAATATTTGCCTACAGGACTAATTGGAAAGAAGGAAACCATTTTTTCAGACTATTCATAGTTAACATATTTTGCATGCAGATTCACTACACTATCCCCAACCCCCCTGATGTGGAAATGTATAGCCAAAGTTATATATTTCCTATCTATTCTCCCAATACATCTCCGTTGTTTCAACCTGTGTAGGCTATCTGTAAATTGAGTCAATTGTGACAAAACAAAAACTGGAAAGTCAAGTTACAGGTGGCAGAATTCATTGAAAGGGGATACCACCAGATGGCTAATTTGACAGTATAAAGGCCTGCTTTTGAGCACTAAGATCTTGCATCTTTCTGCAAAGATTATCGTTTTTTAACTCATCTTTGTTCTAAGATCTTACAGCAAAAATTGTGAAGACCACCACTGTTCTGCCATATAGAACAATGATGAGAGAACATTAGGCCCATTTTTTAGCACTATCCTAAGATCTTTACATCATCTTTGTTTTAAGATCTTACAGCTCACTGATATTAGCAAAAAGTGTGAAGACTGCCACTGTTCTGCCATATAGAACAATGATGAGAGAACTTTCATGATCAACTCATCATTGCTCTCAGACCGCTGATCAGAGCAGAATGATGAAAGATGTTTGCACAAAAACAACCAAAGATGTAAGATCTTTGTTCAAAGATTTCGATTTTAAGTGTTTTCTGTCAAAAGGTTTAAGACCTTAGCAAATTGAGTAGTTAAAAAACGCCCCTTATATATAGGCCTATCTGAATTAGCCAACTAACAAATCTTTGAATTAGCCAACCAACCAACCAGTAGGCTATTTTAAGCCTAGGAGTCCAGCTGGACACAAGGAAACATTAAGAAAACAATCCTTACTCCATAATATGCAGAATAATCCTAGTTAACACATTTTACAGGGGAGGGGGGCTCTATCTTCACTTCTTTCCTTGTTTTTTTCCAGTTTTTCTAAGAAATTAATGAATTTCTTAGAACATATATATTCACAGAATATATACCCCCACCCCCCGTAGGTGCAAATATATACCTAGAATTGCATCCTCAATTTAAATATAGCATCCATTTGCATTGCAAATGAACTTTACTCCCATATTAGCCATGTGGTGGATGTCCCATTGAAAGTATTATACTTTAGCTACTTTTGGCTATCTTGGAAAGGGGTTAGCTTAGGGAGATGAAACTTTCAGGGATGGGTCTACAGGCTAAAGTATGGGTAAATTTTTGCAAATCATATTCTGGACTTGCAAATAAAGTGAATATACCACTCAATGCCTTTTTTTATGCTCTTTACGAATATAATAATCACTTCTATCAGAAATTCAAATTTAAGCTCTTTTTGAGCTCTTGAAAATGACGAAAATATAAAAACCTAACATAACCTAGGTACCTCCTCCCCCCCCCAAAACCCCCAAAAAACAACACTTTAAATATTGTATACACAATTAAAACCATGCTATACATTCTATTTCTCTACGGCGGTGTCTTGCATCATTCTGTCAAAACAGGCTTTTCATTTAGTCTTCAGTTTGAGATATATAAAAGAGTGGGTATATTGAGGGAGTACCTGCAAAATTTGTTGTTACAATTTTCATTTATCCACCTTAATTGTGGAAAGTCAGTGCTTTTGGATTAAGAAAAGGATTTATTATGAAAAAGTAAGTTTAAAACCAATGTTTTAAGCCTTTTTACACCCTATATATTTTTATATTTTTGTCATTTTCAAGAGCTCAAAAAGGACTTGGTAAATTTCTACCAAATCATATTATTGAGTTAGGAATAAAGTGAATACACCATTTGATGCCTTTTTTTTATGCTGTTTATAAATATAATAATCATTTCTATCAGAAATGAATTTCAGCCCCCTCCCTATATATGCCAATTCAGGGTTAGGTTAGGTTGTGGAAATATATACCCTGAACTGATATATATAGAGGGGGGGCTGAAATTCCTTTCCGATATAAATTATTACTACATTTATAATCAGCATAAAAAAAGACATTGAGTGGTATATTCAGTTTATGTGTAAGTCAATAATATGATTTGGTAGAAATTTACCAAGGGCTTAAATTTGAATTTCCAATAGAAGTGATTATTATATTTGTAAAGAGCATAAAAAAGGCATCAAGTGATATATTCACTTCATTCATAAGTCAATAATATGATTTGCAAAAAATTTACCAAAGTATGTCCTGGGAAGGTATTTTGAAGTACCTACCTCCATTCCTTCTCCCTCTAGAGGGTTTTGACCTTTGATGACCTTTAAAAATCTGTGTGTTATATAAGTGAAACTGTGCAAAATAGATCTTCTGCTTAAATGAAATGCAACAAAATTGTTTTCAGCTTCAAAACTTTGCTCAATCCCAATTTATAAGGTTTTAAAGATATGCAAGTACATTTCCTAAATTTTGAAAAAAACAACATTGATATGGCTTCAAATTCTATAGAAATAACAGGAATTGCATTTTCAAGTAGCTAAAGTAGAATTTTACTGATTATTCTGCATAATATGAAGTAACAATGTTTTGTTTTTACATGTTTTCTTCTAGGCAAATGCCAAAGTGATTTAAGAGGCCATACTGTTTAATATTTGATTCAATTATAGGGTAGGCCTAAGATATCCATTAGATTAGTTGAACAGCTAACTATCAATTGATTGAATTGCAGTTTGGCAGCTCTTTTGAAGGAAGCATAGGCCTACTAATAAAATTAATATTGTACCCTTGGATTCCTTATTTTATCCTCTTTCATGGGTGCCTGAAGAAACTTTCCTATGGGTAGGGGAGGGCAGACCAGCAATGCATCTAAGGAGGGGGAGGTGAGATCTCCCCAAGTTCCAAGGTGTTGGCATGTAGCATTAAATTATATTTAGAGAAGTTTTTTTTTATATTTGGAGGTGCAGCAGTAGCCCAAACAATAGACAAGGTAAGAACATGCTGGAAAATGGTCTAAAGTTGGACAAAATTTGGGTATAGAGGTTCTTCAGAAAAATGTGTTCTCTGCAAGGGTTTATTGTTGCACTTTTAAAAATGGATGCACAATATATCTCTCCTGGGTACTTATGTATTATACTGACCACACTGTTGTTCTTCATCTGTTTAAAACTGGTTTCTCTGTGTGCACTTGAAGATAATCAGCTTAGCCCAAGTGAGATAAACTACTATGAAGGTATATTTTAATTAAATATTTAATATATAGAGTTGGCAAGGCCATATCCAGGGGGGTTAGGGGGTTTGAACCCCTTCCCCCATATGTTTTCCAGCTTGAAAAAACATAACAAACATTAATATAAACAAATTTTTATGTGTTTTTGAAGTTAAAAAAACCCTTAAAAACCCGTTTGTAACCCCCCCCCCCCCATCTTCAGAAAAATCTTGGATACAGCCCTGAGAGTTGGTTAAGTTAGGTATTTAATACAGTGTGTTCTGGACAGCTGCTGTCTATAATTCTCTGTTGTAGTTTCCATGATTTTGCTAATAAAGTATTGCATTTTCATCATATCTAAGCTGATTATCTCCAAGGGCACACAGAGTAACCAGTTTCAAACAGATCAAGAACAGTAGTGTGGTTGGTATATTACATAAGTACCCTCTCCTATACCAAAGTGTTTCTAGCCTATTTTTTTTTAGAAGGAGAGAGTATAGGAAATTAGCTTATTTTTAAATTATTTGTAGGACTCTTCTTTGGATAGATTCAATTTTATCTGACTTCCCTGGAAATGCCAGGGTGCCAAATTAAAAAAGTATATTTGGGATAAGAGCAGACAGAAGAAGTATACATTCTTTTGTATAAAACAAAGCAAGTATAGGAAGGGGGATGCACAATTTATCTGAGAGAGATAGATACATTAGCTTTGGCATGAAATGTATATGAATGGCTGTATATGAGACCTTTAGGGAGGGGGGGGGGCTGGGGATGAATTGTTGAAACGCAAACAAAATCATGAAAATTGGCAATCTAAAAATGTCTTGTTTTATTCTAGCATGTCTCCTTCTGGAGACATGCTAGCTTTACTCATTTTTGTTTTTCTATTCTGCAGTCTTACTGATTTTTGTTTTTAAACTGCAATTTCTTTTATTTCAGCAGGATTTTCAGCCATATCAAGGCTTATTCCTAAATTTAAGAAATTAATTTACAAATCTCTTAACACCCCCTTCTGCCACATTTGAGCAGTATTTATTTCTCAACGTTTAAATTTTTTAACAAGAAGAATGTGAAAGATCATTAGATAAGATAATTATTTCAAAAAATTGCTATCATTCACCCTAAAGGGCTTTATTCAAATTTTAGGGTTAATATATAAAAAGAGGACAACCAAAAAGCATAAAAACAACAAAAATTGAAAAAAAAGAATGCCCAAATTAAAATTGTCAGAATGAAAACCCATTTATTAGCTATTTAAAGTCAGTAATTGAATGCTAAAGTTTGAATATTGAGGGAGGGAGGTGAACTGAATCACAACATCCCATCTGCACATCAGTATTATTTTAGGAATGGCATGTGAAGTTGAAACTTACAGGGCTTGTTGTGGGGGATGTTGAACTAACCAAAAGACAATATTTGCATCCTAATGCTACTGCCTCTGCTCATACTACTACTGCTTCTACCCTGAACTTACTTTAAAGTGCTAGCTATAGGCCACCTCATGCATGGATACTTTCTATCTAAAGCAAATGTTTTAGATAGAATAATTGTATATAAAGATGCTGGGATGCACCCAAAACTTTTGCTTAGGTCTAAATATTAAAAAGAAGTTTTTCTAGATTGTAGGCTAGTAAGCCAATCTTAACTAGTCTTGTCCTAACCATCATCCAATTCTGACTGTATAAAACTATTCATATCATATCTATTAATAGGATATGATGTGAAGAGTGACCTTAAAAAGGATCACAAATTAAATAAAACAAGTCTTTTTTTCAAAATGGAAGTAGGCTAAGGAGTATTTTTCAGGTGGAACTATTAGCAATGATTTTTCTGGGGGATTTTGCAGTGCGGATTGAATTGTCCAGGGGTAATTTCTTGGCAAAAGAATTTTATGTGGGAGGAGCTCTTCAATTCTTTAAGAATGATTTTCTAAAACTCTGGGCCATCTAATTAGAGTCAGAACCTTTTTAAAAGTTCTTGAAATACTTTAGCATGAAGAGAGAAGTATTGAGAAGGGGACAGCACCCCTCATATATGGAATAATTTCAGTTTGTTTAGAGTATGAATTTACTTTCAGTAGAAAAAATCTTTTTTTAAGGGTTGGGAATGTCTATGTTAATGTAATCAGGACATCTGACAGAAACACTTGTTAGGCCTCAAGCAATTCTTCCCTAAATATAAACATTATCTCAGTTTTTCACCAATCAAGAAGAAATTTAGGTTACTGTCAAATTTTATCAATCAGTTTTATTTATCTTAATCTGTTTAAAACCCATAAAATTGCAAAGATCAATTTAATTTTTCAGTAAAATGTTAGTGTTGTTATATGAAATTTAGTGATAGGCTAATTTCTTGTTGTCACTAATTTTTGTTTCCCCCCCTTTGGGCTAATGTTATCAGTTGATCAGGGGCCAAGTGGAGAATCAAGTGGGCCTTGAATTTACTGTCCCTAGCTACAAATGTTTAAAACAATTTAGGATTACCTTCAAGCTATATTAGCTACATCTTGCAATTTAAGTTGTCTTTCTGTTGCCATTTATTGGAAAGAATGTTTATCATCATATAATATTTGTTTTATTCCACATGCTAATAACTTGATGCTTATTAAACAGTATTAATGTTAGAGATATTAATTTTTTTTTTACCTTAGTTTTCAATATTCAAATAATTTAATTTTATTCAAAATAATAATTTTTTGTTCAACAGGCTGCTAACCTGCTGCTCATTATCTAAAAATGACATTAAAGGAGGACTTCATATCAATAGGTTTAAGTGAAAAAAAGGCAGATGAAACTTTGAAGAATGCAGTTCTGTCAAAACAGCTAGGACAAGCAATTGAAGAGGTATAAACAAAGTTTTAAAGTTTTGTGTTAATTTGATTCGTTATTTTTGCCTGTTTTACCCAGTTTTCACTTCCCCACCTGAAAACACATGGAAAAATGTGGTATTGTACTAAAAATATCAATTATGGAATGACCTAAAGAAAGGTGTCAGGGATTCCTTCTGTCCTTGGTTTTATCCCATTGATTCCTTAGTTTCATGTTGCCCTGGATTGTACTCTTAGTTGCATTCAGGACCAGATTTAGCAACAAGCCATCAATAAAGCTGTATCTAGGGGTGGGGGGTCTAGGGGGTTTGACTCCCCCCCCCCCCCAAAAAAAAACCTGTCCAACATGCAAAAACATAGAAAAATGCATATAAACAAATGTTTGATGTGTCTTATTTTTTGTAATCCCCCCTTGAAAAAATCCCCCCCCCCCAAAAAAAAATCCTGGAAGCAGCCTTTGTGATCAGTATAATTCCCACTTACAGATGTATTGCTATTGCAAATATTTTTTATTTATTTATTTATTACCCGTCAAAAAAAGGTACAAAAGACGGAGTATCACTAAAAAAGAAAACACGCACACAAAAAACAAATTACAACACATTACACATAATCGAACAAATTACAAAGACGAGAAACAAAAACTCAATTATAAACTGCACTGCAGGTACATAAGAAATTTTAATTTTTAAACTCCCGAGTTCTGAAGAAACATAAGCAATATGATTGATAACTTAATTCAACTAACCTAACCTACAGCAAAATACTTGATAACTTCAATTCATAATCAACGGACTCAATCAACTAGTCTAAGTATGACAAGAGATGGTAAAAAGACTAAATATGACAAGAGATGTGCAAATAAAATTAAATGGACAGTGATTTACTGCCTGAGCAAACGGTACCAAGGGCAATAAGAGACTTTCTCGTTGTACCATTTAATTTGTTCAATTATAGCTGCTGTTGGGTCTGCAATTTTAAAATTTTTAACAAGGCGCGAATTTCTTGTCCATGGCGGGAGCCGCAACAAGAACTTAGCATACTTAAAAAACGTGGATCTGAACTTTCTTTTCTCTGGCTCGGGAAAAATTCTCCAAAACGGGCTTAGATACAGGAAATGGGAAAGGGATACTGCGTTATAAAGTCGAGCCAGAATTAAACGGTTGAAACAGATTTTAGATGTGACTACTGTAAACAAAAGCCAGGCGTTTACTGAGAAGATCAACAAGAAGGGAGCGTGTAGTTTTTAGATCCTTTTCAATTGGTAAACCAAGGTAAATATTTTTCAAGACAGGGGCTACAGATAGTTCTCCCAGCCTCAGAGACGAGACCTCTTCTTGGTGCCAGTTGAACAGAAGAATATCCGACTTCTGTGGGTTAAATTCAAGACCAATGCGACTGTAATTTGATTGTAGTGTTGAGAAGGTGGTCTCTGTACCTGCGACTGTGCGGATGGGGTTCAGAATGTCATCGGTGTAAGCTATCATTGTAACGTCTGTGCCATGAGCTATGCATGTTGTCTCGATAGTAGACTGTGGTTCAATAATACAACTAATTAAAGGCACAAGGAGATGTGACTGATCCTTGTCGAGCACCCTTTTTTACTGGGACTACAGGATTCGCTTGGTAGGACAGCATCACGTCTGGTGTATATTCAGTGAGGGTTCGACCATGGCCAGGAAGTAGGAGTTCAGTCCGTAGGTGGTCGTAAATAACGTATAGTAGGTATGTAACTAACTAAGGATCCTTGATTTTTTTTTCAAGATTCTTTGGTCACTTTGTGTCCTGTCTGTATAATTGTTATATTTAATGCTTTTAATGTAGTTAATGCAACCTAAGTACCCTTGGTCTCAGATTATCAAACAGTTTGTGTTAATAAACTGTAAGTAATGACTGACTCAGGCCTATCATGGGCAAAACTGTTAGTCATTCATAGTTATGGGCCTATGAAAATTAGCCTGATTTTTCAAAAAAGGGGGGGGGGGATAACCACAAAAATGGATGCTATTTTGATAAAAGATCTAACTGCTAAATTCAGTATACAAGAGAACCATACTGTAGAGGTTTCAAGTTCATGTCTACAAAAATATGGGATTTTGCATTTTTTTTTTGCCAGAAGAAATGTCACACATTCATGTTTATTTTATTTTTTTTTCTACAGGTGATTGTATTGAACTGATGGTGCTACAAGATTAAGGGAGGGCTCATTTGAGTGGAAATTAAGAGTCCTAGTGGCATTTTTCAGTGATTAAAAATATTGTACCATGGGAAAGTGGTGTTTGCCATTGGAAAGTGGGGTTTTCTGCCACTCTTTTGGCACCAAGCTACATTATGCCCCAAAGAGGACCAAATTGCTATTGGTAAAAAAAAAAATCTGAAATAGCCAATTGCTTTAAATAAAAGTTCAAATAGGGATAAAATCCTTTTAATAGACAGTGAAGATCATAACAGTTATAGAAATTCACAAAAATACTAAATATCTACGCCAATTGCTTCAAAAGTTGCCAATAAAAACAGCTATAAACTAAGCTTTCCAGTTGCAGAGAAGGCAATGCCACATGGTGGCACATTCATTCCTGAAAATTTACTTAGTCCTAATATGATAAATGGTTAATACAGATTTGTATGTTAATTCTTGATTTAGCTAAATTGATGTGACGTAGATCACTGTAGATCACTTAGATCACTGTTTGTGAGACACTGTCTATTAAAAGGATTTTGTCCCTATTTGAACTTTTATTTATCACTTAATTGATTCACTTGATTTCTTCATGTTATTAGGTTTAGTGATTTTTTAATTATAAAAGTGAATAGATGTAACAATTTTTTTTTTTTAACTGAGCCATTTAACAGCTCTCTATGATGTCCTAGGGCCCTATTAGCAGTAGAGGAAAAAAGAGGATACATAAGTGTTTCCTATGCAAAGCAAGTAATTTTCCTTTTTCAGGCTTGGGGACTGTAAGTTTCATGTGCAGGGTTTTCAGCCATGGTGATTCCAATGGCTGGTTTTGCCTCAATAAATTGATCTATAATTAAGATGCAGTATCACAACCAAATTATAAAAGAGTTGAAAGAAATCATTTTTTATTTATATGGACCTCCTACCTTGAAGAAGAAACAGAATTGAACCAAATACTCATCCAAATGTAAATACTTTTTTTCATTGGATGGAAGGAAATTTGCCTACCAAAGTCAAATACGACTGTTGGGAGAACTTAGTTTAACATCAAATCTATAATTTTTTGCTGATAATTTATCTGCTGGGATATTGATTTGTCACCCACTTTACACTGGACAACCTGCTGTCAGTTAAGTAATTAGATAGTTATACATTAAAGTGCCAAAGCCAGTGAAAATGAAATCTTTTTAAGAAGAAAAGGTTTATTAATCAACAATGCACATAAAAAAGCCTGAAGTAAAGCTTGTTTAAGTAAATGATCACCCCACTAGGCCTAAATACAAATAAACTTATGAAAGGTGACAACAATCACCCAGCAAAAACAAAACAAGAAATGGCAAAAAAATCAAATAAAAAACCATTTGGTACCTCCCATCATCAATCTATCAAACCAAAAGATTTTTTAAATTTGTTAGATTGAAACTTACACAAACATATATATATCTTAAAAACTGAAAAAATCACGAATTCAGATTTTTAGTAAAAAAACAAACAAAAACACTTCCATGTGCAGTTTTGGGAGTATGTGGTACCAACTTAAAAAAGGGATATTGGTGTGAAAGCGAGAAGAAAAGAATTAAAAAAAAATGGCGCACAACACCTTTCCTTTTAAAGTGTAGTTGTCTTTGGAAACCAATGATTGCTATTGTTACATTTTTTTTTACAAACGAAAGGCACTGTTTATTTAACTGGTTAGTTTGGCTAATTTATTTTCATTTTCAATGTGGCAACACTGACAAAGTGTTATATTGCCCTAAAAACTTGATGATTCCATAACAACTAAAAGAAAAGTATTAGAAAATTGCGCTTTTCAGGTATGAGTAGACCTAAAATGGGCACAGGGTGAAAAAAATGTCTTTATATTGATGTCCTTGGTGTTTTAACAATTTTTTTTTATTGATGTCCTTGGTATGTTTATATTATATATATATATATATATATATATATATATATATATATATATACACACACACACACACACACACACACACACACACACACACACACACATATATATATATATATATATATATATATATATATATATATATATATATATATATATATATATATATATATATATATATATATATATATATATATATATATATATATATATATATATATATATATATATATATATATATATATATATATATATATATATATATATATATATATATATATATATATATATATATATATATATATATATATATATATATATATATATATATATATGTATATTTTATAGTAATGTTTTTATATTGATGCCCATGTTTTTATATTGATGCCCTTGGTTTTTTAACAAACACTTGCTTTAATAAAAATATTTTTGTATTATTGTTCAAAATATAAGTGAGAAGTCGAGTTTTTTTCTTGTTAAGCTACAACTGATGTTGCTGTCATCGTTTTGTTAATATAAATGTTCTTATTTTTTCCATTTATTGCTCCATCCTGTTTCTGTTATTTTGGGTTTTCAGCTGAGTATAGATAATATTGTTTTCAGTCCCAGAACTTTTTTTTTAAAGATTTTTGTTAAATATTTATTTGTTAATCTTTCAGGCAAAGAACGTTCTAAATGGAAGGGATATTAAAACAATTCGTGTTTTGCTTTATCATATAGCAACAAAGACTAAGACACAGATTGCCCACAGAATCCCTATGCTTGCCCAGTATGTTGGACGAGGGGCTATTGAAACTGAGCAAAAACTAAACGGTAAGTTTTATTGTTATGCCATACAGTGATTGTTGGGTGTATGCAGAGCTGCTCTTAAGGAGGGGGGGGGGTCAGCTGCTCCGGGTGCTGCTGATGTGGGATGCCGTGGCTGGGGATTGCCCACTTTGATACAAAATTTTCACTTTGATTTGGTATTTTTTGCTTTTATTTGAGTCCGGAGGGGGCGCTTTAATTAATTTTTCCCCGGGCACCATAACCCCAGCAAAGGCTCTGGGTGCATGGTTGTCACTTGGACCCAAAATTATGGTAAATTAATGACTAGCGCAAAAACGTCTCTAAGAAACAAAAACAACCATCAACATCTTGTGTTCAACATCTTGTGTTCAACATCAACATCTTGTGCGCAAAAACGTCTCTAAGAAACAAAAACAAACATCAACATCTTGTGTTACTTTGCAAATCATAAAACTAATTTTAAAAATCTAATGAAAAACCTTAGTTTTGTGTTTTATTTTCTTAGTTTTATGATGATAAACACCATTTTTTCTAACGAGTTTATCCTTTTCAACCAATCAAAGATTGTCCTTTTCAGCCAAAGATTGTCCTTCAGCCAACTTGGGCTAAATGAAAAGCAGGTCGTCTAGGATTGGGGTGGGAGGAAGTCATAAAGAAAGGTTTAATGGAAATGGGAATTTTCTGGTAAGGTGTAAAGAGGAAGGCTTCGAATAGACTGGGATGGAGGAGAAGCGTGCGTAACTGTGTTGACCTCAGGCGGTTTGGTGCTGCAGTGAGTTTTTAGTAGTATTTGTAGCATTAGTTTCCAATAAATGACAACAGAAAGACAAAATAAATACCAACCAGCTGTTATAGCTGGAAGGAGACATAAACCGTTTCAAATCTTTGGAGCTAGGAACAGTAAATTTGAGGTCCACTTGATTCTCCAGTCGCTTCACATTGGGCTAAATGAACCAATTTCGCCGATAAAACAGAGAAGATATAGTTGTTTGTATGTTTTAAAATCGAATAGGCCTTTTAAATACGTTAAAATACGCCTTTAATATTCTTCATAATCCTCTCTCCGAATTCGCAAGGGATCCGAGGTAAATAGGCCTTTTAAATACGTTAAAATACGTTCAAATACGCCTTTAATATTCTTCATCATCCTCTCTCCGAATTCGCAAGGGATCCGAGGTAAATAGGCCTTTTAAATACGTTAAAATACGCCTTTAATATTCTTCATCATCCTCTCTCCGAATTCGCAAGGGATCCGAGGTAAATAGGCCTTTTAAATACGTTAAAATACGCCTTTAATATTCTTCATAATCCTCTCTCCGAATTCGCAAGGGATCCGAGGTAAATAGGCCTTTTAAATACGTTAAAATACGCCTTTAATATTCTTCATCATCCTCTCTCCGAATTCGCAAGGGATCCGAGGTAAATAGGCCTTTTACATACGTTAAAATACGCCTTTAATATTCTTCATAATCCTCTCTCCGAATTCGCAAGGGATCCGAGGTAAATAGGCCTTTTAAATACGTTAAAATACGTTCAAATACGCCTTTAATATTCTTCATCCTCCTCTCTCCGAATTCGCAAGTGATCCGAGGTAAATAGGCCTTTTAAATACGTGAAAATACGCCTTTAATATTCTTCATAATCCTCTCTCCGAATTCGCACGGGATCCGAGGTAAATAGGCCTTTTAAATACGTTAAAATACGCCTTTAATATTCTTCATAATCCTCTCTCCGAATTCGCAAGGGATCCGAGGTAAATAGGCCTTTTAAATACGTTAAAATACGTTCAAATACGCCTTTAATATTCTTCATCATCCTCTCTCCGAATTCGCAAGGGATCCGAGGTAAATAGGCTTTTTAAATACGTTAAAATACGCCTTTAATATTCTTCTTAATCCTCTCTCCGAATTCGCAAGTGATCCGAGGTAAATAGGCTTTTTAAATACGTTTAAATACGCCTTTAATATTCTTCATAATCCTCTCTCCGAATTCGCAAGGGATCCGAGGTAAATACGCCTTTTAAATACGTTTAAATACGCCTTTAATATTCTTCATCATCCTCTCTCCGAATTCGCAAGGGATCCGAGGTAAATAGGCCTTTTAAATACGTTAAAATACGCCTTTAATATTCTTCATAATCCTCTCTCCGAATTTTCAAGGGATCCGAGGTAAATAGGCCTTTTAAATACGTTTAAATACGCCTTTAATATACTTCATAATCCTCTCTCCGAATTCTCAAGGGATCCGAGGTAAATACGCCTTTTAAATGCGTTAAAATACGCCTTTAATATTCTTCATCATCCTCTCTCCGAATTCGCAAGGGATCCGAGGTAAATAGGCATTTTAAATACGTTTAAATACGCCTTTAATATTCTTCATAATCCTCTCTCCGAATTCGCAAGGGATCCGAGGTAAATAGGCTTTTTAAATACGTTTAAATACGTCTTTAATATTCTTCATCATCCTCTCCGAATTCGCAAGGGATCCGAGGTAAATAGGCCTTTTAAATACGTTTAAATACGCTTTTAATATTCTTCATCATCCTCTCTCCGAATTCGCAAGGGATCCGAGGTAAATAGGCCTTTTAAATACGTTAAAATACGCCTTTAATATTCTTCATAATCCTCTCTCCGAATTCGCAAGGGATCCGAGGTAAATAGGCCTTTTAAATACGTTTAAATACGCCTTTAATATTCTTCATAATCCTCTCTCCGAATTCGCAAGGGATCCGAGGTAAATATGCCTTTTAAATACGTTAAAATACGTTCAAATACGCCTTTAATATTCTCCATCATCCTCTCTCCGAATTCACAAGGGATCCGAGGGAAATAGGCCTTTTAAATACGTTAAAATACGTTCAAATACGCCTTTAATATTCTTCATCATCCTCTCTCCGAATTCACAAGGGATCCGAGGTAAATACGCCTTTTAAATGCGTTTAAATACGCCTTTAATATTCTTCATAATCCTCTCTCCGAATTCGCAAGGGATCCGAGGTAAATAGGCTTTTTAAATACGTTAAAATACGCCTTTAATATTCTTCTTAATCCTCTCTCCGAATTCGCAAGGGATCCGAGGTAAATACGCCTTTTAAATACGTTTAAATACGCCTTTAATATTCTTCATCATCCTCTCTCCGAATTCGCAAGGGATCCGAGGTAAATAGGCTTTTTAAATACGTTAGAATACGTTCAAATACGCCTTTAATATTCTTCATCATCCCCTCTCCGAATTCACAAGGGATCCGAGGTAAATAGGCCTTTTAAATACGTTAAAATACGTTCAAATACGCCTTTAATATTCTTCATCATCCTCGCTCCGAATTCACATGGAATCCGAGGTAAATAGGCCTTTTAAATACGTTTAAATACGCCTTTAATATTCTTCATCATCCTCTCTCCGAATTCACAAAGGATCCGAGGTAAACAAACTCTACAACTTGCTTAATGCTGTTGCATCCGATTAATATAGAAGGGGGACTCATTGATTACATCATCTGGGTCTTTGTTAGATTAGTTACTAATCTAACTATGGCAGAGTAGTATGGAACATCATCCATCCACTTTTGAACTTTCAGTGAATATGTGTTATGGCAGTTATAAAAATGTTGTGTTCGAATTTTGTTTATTTATTTATTATTTTTTTTTATTGAAAAAATTATTCACAGTGTGTATAACAACATAATACTCTTCTGGGCTGCCCAACTGTCCAGAGAAGCAGTCCTTTAAGCATGGAAAAACAAATATACCCTCATCCAAAATTTGATTCCATTGAAATATTTTTACTAATCAACCTATCAACTAACCATTACCTACAAAATACAGGTAAACAATTACCTACAACCTAACAACAGCAATTACCTACAACATAAACCAAAACCACATATGGCACTGATGTGTTAGTCGTCTAAAATTGATTATACCGAATCACTTAGTTTAAAGTTTTTTTCCAATGTCCTGTTTGATTCTAAGAATTTTTTTATTTTTAAAATTTTTCTTCCCCTTGGAACGAGGTTACAGTCTGGAATCAAAGCAAAATTCTTTCAAAATGAGTATTGTGTTGAGGAGGGTGTTTCCCTCCTCGCTTCTTCCCCCTATTCGGTTAAAGACAAAGAAAAAGGAGTAGATTAACAGTGATTTGTCACCAGCTGTGAAGTCTCAAGCGAGAAGCTTGAAGTAAGTAAATGCCAATTATACAATTTAAATATTTTACAATACAGTGATAATTTAATTTGACAAAAACAAAACTGTTTAAAGACCATATTGTTATTGGATCCAACATCCTAAAAATATTCTTTTGTTTGTTATATCTAAACGTCAAAATTCCTTGAAAATACTTAAAAAAAATAATGTAACAGTATGCCAATTTCACTATAGTGAATTTACGTAAATTTTTGAAATGGATTATTTATGTGAACCATTCTGTAAACCTTTTAGTTTTTATTCGTTCAGCAAGGGTAATATCGTTACCCTTGTCCATGTCCTTGTCCATAGTCCATAGTCCATGTCATTGAGACCTGAACAGCTTTTCCCACCGTTGCTGACAACTCTCCATAAAAAGTCAATTGCATAATTGAAAAAGATGGTTGAACGTTACCCTGTTTGACTCCTGTACCTATGGCTAAATTTACAGACTCTTGCCCATAAGCCTGAACCCTAATCTGTGTGTGCTCGTATTACCCTTTTAAAAGCTTTCCGAAGTGCAAGGGCATTCCATCCTCTAGGATACGCCAGGGAGCTTCTCACTCTACTGAATCGGATGCTGCTATAAAATTGATGAATATTGGGATCATCGATGGCACTACTCTTCTCAGTTCTTTTCGAATCGATTCAGGACAACTACAACTAATAACTTGGCTGTAATATCAGTGAGAATCTGTAGGGATAATTCCCATGATAAGATTATATTATTCATAAAACTAAACTCACAATGAATAATCAATTCAAACTCGGAAAGAAGTTATATAACCACAAACAATAGGAGGACTACCCCATCTCCCCATTATAGCTTCTGAAGGTTAGAATGTTATTTGTGCTTAATTGAAAAAGAAAACATATTTGACATTTTACAATTTTAACATTGAAAAATCAAAAATTGCTGAAACTTCCTGGAATTAATGTAATTATTTATTAAACATTCAGTTTGCATGCATCAGCCCTTTCCAGCAATCTTGATTGTTTTATTTTTTTCTTCTTTTCCTCGATTCTTTTACAATAAAAACCATACTGTTCCAAATCCATGTCTTTTTCAGTAAAATGTAAATGACACTCCAGCCGTTTAGAGGTTTGAAAGGAAGAGGTGTCACACACACTTGATTAGTCTTGTGATATTTGTGTTGTTGTTGTGTTCTTGTCACTTCTCGAAATACAGGACGTTTTCAGTAAAGACCAGATGATCCTCCAACCTTCAAAAGATTTAGGGGACAGTGGCCCTATTCTTGTTTGTGGTAATTCATGCTCGTTTTAAGTTGTACGTGATAATTCATTTTAATTTCTGTTTGTTGTAGGATTCATTTTTTTGTCTGTTAAAAAAAAACAACAAAAAAATAAGCCTTTTCAAGTGAAAGTTTGGAGCAACATTAAGACATAAAACGAACAGAAATTATTCTGTATATTAGAGCGGCTGAAACTTCCTCAACCCTCATTCTTTGTGCTAAAGTCTTAAACCTCTTTAAAAATTCTTCTCATTTAAAATCCCTGTGTTTGGATTTTACCTCTTGTTTGGACCCCTGTTTGGACCCCTGTGTTTCAGTAGTCTTTCCTAAAGAATCGGAACAAAAAGTCAAACTTTAACATAAAGATCGAGGACTGAGGACGTGGCAGCCCTCCCTAATATACAGAACAATTTCTGTTGCCAAATGCAGGTTCTCCTCGTTTGTGGGGGGGATGTTGTAAGTAAATATTTGAGGGAAATGGGAACTTCTTGGGAGGGTGTAAAGAGAGAGGCTTTGAATAGACTGGGATGGAGAAAAGGATGTGTGGGCCTCAGGTGGTTTGGAGCTTCGGTGAGTTGTTAGAAGTAGTAGGTTACTTAGGGTACTGTAGGTTGTTTTAAGATGCTCATATTGCAATTCTATCCTCCAAATTTGTAGTTAGTGACTCCAGAAATTCTTAAACATCATCTACTACTACTAATACGCACTATCGATGGTAGAAATCAAAGGCCTCATGGCAAATATTAACTTGCCGTATATTGAATTTGATTTTGCCGTATATTGAAGTTGCAATATTAGCTTCAAACTTACTTATCGCAATTTTTCCAGATTTACGAAGTAGTAGGAAGAGGAAGGGGACTTGAGCCCAGGACTTTGCTTTGAGTCATCCAATTATATTGATACAAAATTATTGATGCCAAATTTATCCTCTGATAAAAACTGCTGTGGAAACCGGAAACTTTCTATGAAGCACGAGATTCTTTTTGTTTTTTAACTTCATAAACCCTCAAATATCAATTTTTTGATCGTTTTGGGCTTAGCCTCTTAAATAAACTAGTTTCTGCTCGTTTTCAGATTCAGAATTCGATGTTTAATTTTCATTGAGATCTTTATTTTGTTATCTTATTTTTAAATAGAACGTTTAAAATTCTGGTTTGAAGATTTTTTATCGAATTCAGAGTTTTAAGCTTCTTTTTCAAATTCTCTGCTCATTTTACAAAAATAGTTCGTCTTATTTGAACGTTCTATCTTCCACCTCAACATTGCAATTCATTTCATTTTTACAGTTGATATAATTCATTCCATTTGGAAGTATCCCGATAAATTTATGAAAATTATAAGTAAAGAGCGACCCTTGTATAAAGAAAGAGCAGTAAAAAAACGGAATTCCAAAAATAATGCATCAAAAAGTTCTGCCTTTTGTGCTGAGTCCAAGTAACCCCCATAAATTTAAAATCACCCATCAAAATCCATTAGCTTAGGAATGTTGTGCAGAATTTCAGAAAATGGGGGAAATGACCCACCGAAAGGGGATGTTAATTAAAATATATGCTCTCAAATCCAACATGTCCGAGAATCTTCACCCTGTTGTTTAAGGCTTTACGTTGTTTTGGTGTTGTTCCTTTCGCTAGAGGCAATCTTATCAAATCCATGTCGTAGGAAATAGGTAGAAATTCAAACGAAAATTTAAATTTATAATGCCTTTTTAATTATCAAAGTGTATCGGGAAACTGCAAAGTACCCCAGCAAAGACCCCACGCCCTCTCCTCAGCCCCTTTAAGTTTTTAGTTTTAACTCTTTTCCCATTGTCTCCGGGATGAATGATCTACGGTAAGAATAGTGGCATATTTTTATCGCAATGCTTCAAGAAGTAAATGGCTTATTTATTCGAGAATAAAGAGCTCGTCTAGTTATATTTAAGCAGCCCAATTTTTAGTTCAATTGTTTAGAAAAGTTATTCGGAAATAAAATTATAATTACTAACTGGGTGTATTTGCTGCGTTATAAACGTATTGAACTTAGTGCAAAGAAAGAAGTCTGGGGGGGGGGGAGGCTGTCTCCCTTATATTCAAGGTTAATTAATGTGTCGTCTTTTCTTTAGTTTGAAAACACTTTTTTTGTATATTTTATTCAATCGAACTTGCGTTGTGGGGCTGATGGTAATAAAAAAATTAATTGTTTAATTGTAGAGGCTCCCAAACCTTTTCCATGTTTACTTCTTTGAAATACACTGTATTATTTTCCTACCCCTTTTACAATTGGCCACATGGCGTGCCTGCACAAATGGAGAGGGAATAGGTGGCTCCCTCGGGACTGGCATGCAAAATTGAAAGTATTGGCTTCATAAACTTTTCTGATGACGATTCCCCCCTTCCACTCAAGGGTGCTCTGCCCCCCACCCCTAATGATCGGGCGTGTTTGACACCTATACGTAAAGGTTTTTAGAGAACTACTGCTTTATGTGTCGACTGTCATAAGTAATGTAAAGATATTATTATTATTGGAGCTACTCAAAAAAATTCTTCCTTGTACCCCAGGGGGGGGGGGAGGGCTTGCACACTAGCTTGGAATTTCTGCTATATTACCGTAAAAGCCTAGTGTGTTTGTTATCACTATTTTGCTTGCAGTTGCTTTGGAATATATACTGGCTCATAGACAGAAGATCTGAACCAAGCCGAATTTGAAGAAGTATGTGGAGTTGGGAAAACTATTTCTCCAGAAGATATCAAATGTGCAGTGACAACAATTATTGATAAGTACAAGCCGGAGCTGCTAGAGAAAAGATATAGGTTTAATGTAGGCCTGATTTTGTCTGAGGTTCGGAATTCGCTGCCTAAGTGGACCGATTCCAAAGCTATTAAGAATGAGGTACTTTATTTTCCTTTATGTAAACAGCGCATAGTCGAAATTTCCGCTATGCAAGACCGCACATGTTATGTGTGTGTGTGTGTGTGTGTGTGTGTGTGTGTGTGTGTGTGTGTGTGTGTGTGTGTGTGTGTGTGTGTGTGTGCGGTCTTGCATATATATATATATATATATATATATATATATATATATAGTGTGTGTGTGTGTGTGTGTGTGTGTGTGTGTGTGTGTGTGTGTGTGTGTGTGTGTGTGTGTGTGTGTGTGTGTGTGTGTGTGTGTGTGTGTGTGTGTGTGTGTGTGTGTGTGTGTGTGTGTGTGTGTGTGTGTGTGTGTGTGTGTGTGTGTGTGTGTGTGTGTGTGTGTGTGTGTGTGTGTGTGTGTGTGTGTGTGTGTGTGTGTGTGTGTGTGTGTGTGTGTGTGTGTGTGTGTGTGTGTGTGTGTGTGTGTGTGTGTGTGTGTGTGTGTGTGTGTGTGTGTGTGTGTGTGTGTGTGTGTGTGTGTGTGTGTGTGTGTGTGTATATACAGAACTTCTTTACAGAAGTATACAGAACTTATATATTACAGCCCTTTGTAACAGAACTTCTTTTTAAGTCCATTAGAGAGGCATTTCTTATAGACAGTCATATGGGCTCTACCTTGGAGTCCCAATTTCTCCACTATACTCTTATATCTTCAAGAATGACCTCGAAGAAGGGGTCATTTTGCGAGGTTATTGTGGGCCTTAGTGGTGGGTTTATTTTAATGATAAAATTTTTTATTTGTGGGAGCATGGTGACGAGTCTCTGGGTTCTGTTCTTCACTTGCTCAACTACTTGGATCCAAAAGTGAAATTTACTCAAGAATCAGAGATAGAGAGGCGTCTTCCTTTCTTATATGTTCTTGTGCACCGAAATGATTCGTGTTTCGAGTTTAGTGTATATAGAAAACCCACACATAATGACCGTTACTTAAGTTATTCCCCCAATCATTCTCCTGCTGTGAAAAGAGGAGTTGTCACTTCTCTAGTTGATAGAGCATTGAAAGTCTGTTCAACACGTTTCTTGGATTTAGAACTCAACCACCTTAGAGATATTTTATTTGGGAATGGTTATCCAATTAGTTTAATAAATTCTGTAATTGCAAAACGCATTAAAAGATTATGAGATAGTTCCACAGAAAACACAAATCAAAGGGAAAATTCAGTTTATCTTGGTCTCCCATACATTAAAGGGATTTCTGACCACATTTCAAAAAATCTAAGGAAAAATAACATTTACACTTATTATAGACCCAGAAAAACAATCAGGTCCCAAATTTATCAAGGAAAAGACCCTATCCCGATAGGTGAAAACTCCGGTGTCTACAGAATTCCTTGTTCGTGTGGTCTTTGGTATATTGGAAGAAATAATCAGCGACTAACAGATAGATTAACTCAGCACTCTAGTTCAATTAATAATACACTTAAAAAGCGGAAAAAAACAGAAAATTTTGACTCTGCCCTTGCAGAGCACATTTTTGAAAAACCAGACCATAATATTTTGTTTAATCAAGCTAGTCTTATTTCGAATGATAAAGGTATTGTCCAGCACTACAGAGAAGCTGTTGAAATTTATAAATACCATCATTTAGGTCTAGCTTTAAACAGAGATTCCGGTGATTTAAGAATAAACGAGTCATATTTCGGTTTTCTCAAAAGAGAAGCCGATACTTCAGTGATCCCTGAAATAAACTTTGAACCACTTTCCCAGTCATCTAATCAAACACATGAACAACCCCTTAGGTCTCAAAGGGTGTCTGCAAGAAATGCCTTAATTAAAATCCGAAATCAAATGACATAGTTTTCCAACTTATTTAATTGCTGGTTCGTTTTGTTTTTCGAGTGAATGAATTGAGTCCTTTCCTTGTTCAGTTGTTCGCTAGTATCCGTCGATGGCAGTTCATATTTTTTAGATTTTGTGCAAATCGCGGAGATTGGCGAATAACTCGCTTTTATGGTTGTTAGGTAGTTGGTTTTAATTCTTTTAATTTTTGGCTTTTATTGATACATCGTTTCGTTTCGCGCTGAAGAAGAGAGGCGTTTGTCCTCTCGAAATATTCGCTTCGTTTTTTCAGTATCTTCATTTGGCCTATAAAAACCCCATTTTTGCTCGTTTTTCTTTCTTTTTGTGATGTCAGGCCATTTTGGTTTAAGAAATTATAAAGATTCTGGGTGTCGTTCTTTCTTGTACTCAGGCAGTGCCCTTTGCTTTCGTCTCATTTTATTTTTGTACTTTCGTGCTGTCATATTCTCGTTACTGCCACTTCATTTCTAAAACTTACTAAATGTTAGTGTCAACTCAACATTTGCTTTCAAAGGTCGACTCTCAGGTGGGTGAGGTGCTTGGCCCAAAAACGGAAGCTGATGCAGCGCCACTGCCGAAAGAAAAGAAGAAGGAGGCTCCCAAGAAAGCCAATTTACCTAAAAATACGGATTCAGTCGAAGAATGTGAGTTTTTATTGATTTTAAACCGCTAAAATATACCCAAGATGAGAAAAAACTCGAAAAGAATAAAACTGATGATATTTACCACCTGTAAAAATAGAAACGCATTGCAAATATTTCCGCCTAGACCTCCGCTCGACCGCTCTCAGTGCATAAAATAAAGAGTGTAAGACAAACCGTAAAAATCATCACTATAATGGTCTCGGGTGAGAATTTGGCAACGTTTTTCGAAATAATAACATATGTTGTTTATAAATGGTCCTGAGACACATAAGATTTTACTATGAATTAAAATTTTCTGTTGTACCACAGGACGAAGGCGGACTCTCGTAAGCTATTTGATATATAGATAACAGCATACATTTTAATCTGCTTTGAAATTTGATTTCTATTTAACTTAATCTGTATTTAGCTTGTGTTTTGTTTATATAGGCTTTTGACTAACACTTTGCCTGGGTGGTAACTCATGCCTTTTCATTTCCTCAAAAGTTGGTCATCCATCGCGTATTATATTCTCGAATTTGAGATCGCCGGTAATATTAGGTAATATTTTTACCGAACATTTATAATATAATTTACTAAATATTTATGCTTCGGTAATATTTTCCCGCATATTCTACTTGCATTCGTTTTCTACCTGCGGGTTTATCTTGTAGATAGTTTTTCCATTTAATTAAAATCTAGCTTCCGCTCTTGTAATTTATTAGGATTCTTCTTAGTTCAATATCCAGGAGTGATGTCCCTTGGTAGTTACGGCTGGCACATTTGTCTCGCTTTTTAAATACTGAAATTATTAAGGTTCTCCCTGTAGTTTTGCTACAGCATACTAAGTAAGCGATCATGTTAACGACGTTTCTTAACTGTTAAGGTCCTTGTGCTGGCCCTGTAGTGTTTTGGTACAGCATGCTAAGTAAGCGATCATGTTAACGACGTTTCTTGACTTTTAAGGTCCTTGTGCTGGCCCTGTGGTGTTTTGCAACAGCATTCTAAGTAAGCGATCATGTTAACGACGTTTCTTAACTGTTAAGGTCCTTGTGCTGGCCCTGTAGTGTTTTGCTACATCATACT
Source organism: Artemia sp. Qi Xiang Cuo (assembly GCF_049724085.1). NCBI lineage: Eukaryota > Metazoa > Arthropoda > Branchiopoda > Anostraca > Artemiidae > Artemia > Artemia sp. Qi Xiang Cuo. The sequence goes on along the minus strand of NC_142808.1, from coordinate 3,118,883 downwards.
AAGTAAGCGATCATATTAACGACATTTTTTAACTGTTAAGGTCCTTGTGCTGGCCCTGTAGTGTTTTGCTACAGCATGCTAAGTAAGCGATCATGTTAACGATGTTTCTTAACTGTTAAGGTCCTCGTGGTGGCCCTCTACTGTTTAGCTACAACATACTAAGGAAGTAATTGATATACTTCCAAACAAAAAAAAAAAAAATATTAATCTATACTGACACAACCGAACTGTTGAAAAGATGTTGACGAACTGTTGACGCACATACCTGTCTGTTAGCAGGTCGGCTAGCAGAAATGATGATACTAGAAACACTTAAGCAAGTCCACAAGTGGAAAACTGTCTTATAGTTCCCAGTACGCTGTGTTGCCGAGAAAACAAAGATAAGTGATGGAACAAAAAGCAAGATATTAATATATATTTACACGACCGAACTGTTGGAAAGATGTTGACGGACATACCTGTCTTTTAGCAGGTCGGTTAGCAGAAATGATGATACTAGAAGCACTTTAGCAAGTCCAAAAGTGGAAAGCTGTCTCATAGTTCCCAGTACGCCCTGTTGCCGAGAAAGCAAAGAGAAGTGATGGAACAAAAAGCAAGGTATTAATCTATAATGACACAACCGAACTGTTGAAAAGACTACCCATGCTCTCCCGATGACCGTTGAGCAAGTTAGTACGACGAAAAAACAAACAACATATATTTATTGAAAAGTCGCAAAACGAATATCGAATGGACCTGTATGAATGACGTGAATATTAGCATGTATGAAGGAATCTTATTTGCATTTGAATAAAATCCACATTCAAGTGACAAGTTTATGATGAAGTTGAATCAAGGCCGTATCTAGGGGGTACCGGGGTTGATCTCCCCCCCCACCCAGTGAAATTTTTGATGCGTCTTAAGTTTTTTTTGAAAAACTGATGGATACGGCCTGAGCCACCCTTTTCAACTATTTCATATTCAGTCACGTAATAAAAGCTAAGGTATGTACAAAATCTGCAGGTTATGCTAATGGACCAGCCCCTCGTTGAATATAGCCCATTGCAGTTGATTTTCATCACTGGCAGCCAATGAGAACCATTCTCTCTGCAAAGAAAATGGATCTCATTGGCTGTATAATAATACGGAAATGACAAAAAAATGCAGTTTTTTTTTCTGAAAAATTGTGCTTCAATTTAGTGCTATCTAGATAAATCTGCAAAAGGCACGTGGATGTAAACATTAGCTTTCAAGTGGGTCCTTAAAGAGATCTTTACGATGTTCGAATACTCTGCTAGCGGTGGGAGAAAGAAAATAGAATGAAAAGATGACACATCACTGATTTAGAGGCTAAAATATGCTTTTGTCGTGTTTTCAAGGAGGGGGGGGGGGTCCAAAACCTCAGGTGAAGGTTTTTCTGACATAATAATTTAAATTGTATATTTTGTTTTAGTATATCCGCCCCCTTTTTTTGACGGATTTTCATACTCTTTCTCAGAACATCAATAAATTCGGATTCGTCATCTTTTTTTTTACTTTCAAGATAAACATGGATGATCGTTATCATTCCTCATTGTCAAAAGGCCTGAGAAGGATCGAAGCTCTACGGTGGTTTGACTTCGTGAGTAAGGAAAAGCTGCTAATGCTCACCAAGCGGCCTGGGTTTTCTACCCAAGCAGCGGAGCGTATCTTGAGATGGTTTGGGGACCTGCTTCGAATGCCTCAGCATTTATCTGCAAAGACGATCTTTGACTTTGACCCTATGAAAGCCAGTTGAAAGCAATCTCGCAACCGATCGAAGAAATAATGGTCTGACACCCTGTACGAGTTCCTGGCGATGGCAAACATTGGACCAAGCGAAGCGCAAAAGCTCGCCATGGATCGCAGCGGATAGAGGAGGCAGGCGTCACTCTACGCCGAGTAGCGCCCGGCAGAACACATAAGTAAAATCAAATGTCAAAAAGGCGGTTCTTCTGCGTTTGATTTTTTTTTTTATAAACCCGTTTCTCCATTCTCGGCTACTATGGGCCGTTGTTCGCTTTACACCAGTTGGTAGCTATCTCTGCAACCCATGGAAATAGACTTGAACCGCTGTTCAAGCCTCTGGATTTACATAATGCGTCATTTGTTGTATATGTCTGATAATATATTTGGAAAAGCATGAATCTAAAACTTATTGGGTTTATTTTTCTTGAATGATGATGCCTAATTTTATTCGCTTAGTTTTTAAGTCAACAAATTTTATTGACGTCACTGCTTGGAAACTGGCAGTGATGGTAAAATCCGACTCATCAACCAAAGTTGACAGTGATTGGCCTTGCTCCCTATTTTACCACAACAATTGATCGACCACTCATTCTTTTTTTTGTGCATGCTAACCAATGGTTTGCGTTGCGCAGGTAGCGATCTCTAGATTTTCCGCCTTTGGCCGCGAGTGTTATGCGTGGTTACTACTACTTGTACTTAGATGAGGACACAAGCTATGTAGCTCTCCCGGGCGACAGAATCTGGCAGACTGTTGAGTTCCACAGGATACAGTCTTGGGTTACTGGGGAGATAATTTCAAGCCATGAAAGGTCCCGTCTGCAACCATGTTTTCCAGATGTTTTTCAATTACCCCAATTTTTTTCAGGTACCGATTTTGAGCTGGGTCAACTCTGGCTAAGCTTACGGACACCAATAATGAGCCGAATTTCAAGCTATAAACAGTTTTAGGCAATAAAATATAATATAAGAAAGTTAATTATCATCCTAAGTTCTTTATTTGTATTTCTCCCTAATAATTCACTCCAATAACTTTAGTGCTCGTAAATGCGTACTTGCGTACTTGCGGCCATAGCATACGTTACTGAACCACCAATGAACTCACTGACGATGTTCAAGATAAAAAAAAAAACTCGAAAGAAGAAAAAAACAAAGATATTTACAGCCAGTGAATCTGGAATGCAAATATTTTGGCCAGGCCTCCACTCGGCCCTCCTCAGTGCAAAAATAAGAAAACGACCTTAAAAAAACACTAAAATAAACAAAACCAAATTTTTAAAAAATACCACTAAAATAAAAGTAAGAGCCTTTCCAAACGATTCAATGTTACCCTGTTCATTTACCCTTTCGCCATTACTTGATCTTGCTTTTATTTTGGTGGTGTTTTTTACGGTTTGGGTTTTTATTTATTTTAGTGGTTGCTTTTTACGTTTTTTTTTAATTTTTACACTGGGGACTGTCGAGCAGAGGTCTGCAATGCCGAAATATTTGCATTGCATTTCCATTTTCCGGGCTGTAAATATCCTTGTTTTTTCTTCTTTTCGATTTCTTTTTATTGTCATATCATGCTTGGTCAGTCTTAAAAATTATTCACAGACAATGTTCTAGTGGGAATTACTTAGGAATGATTGGGCAAATGCTGCAACTCTGTGCAGGAAAACAACTTTCATGACTTACAGTTTCCTACTGTGTAGAGATTCAAAACTCCTTCTGTAACTCTACTTTATAAATGTTATTGATTAGGTTCTTCGTTGTGTAAGACATTAGAAATGAAATACGGTGCTATTCAGGGCAGCATCCAGGAGGTTGATGGTTTATCGGGCTTGACCCCACCCTTCGGAAATGTTTCTCCAACTCGTAAATTCGTCTTAAAATTGCAGGTAAGAGTTTAATCCCCCCCCCTTAAAAAGCCTGTTGGTAACTCCAGCCAGAACAAAATTCTTTCGGTAACCGCCTCCCCCCGAACGGAAATTCTGGAAGATGGCCTGGTGCAGCTAAAAAGTAAAAAAATTCTCCAAAATTGATGTATAGTTATAATAGAATTTTATGTGATGTTTTTTAAAATATAATTTTATTCTGGATACTGGAATGTTAGAACAGTTAATCAAGAAACACAGCCAGGAAAACTCAACAGTGTTATGAGAACCCTTGATAAGTTCCGTATTGAAATAGCTGGACTTTCTGAGACCAGGCTTACTGGTTTTGGGACTTTGAAATCTGAGATTTACCACATCTTGTATTCCGAACTTGAGACTAGAAAAGAAGCAGGTGTCGCAATGGCACCAAGTAATCGGGCCAAAAAATGCCTTGTGGACTGGGAACCAATTGGTGAGCGGATTCTTCGTGCCCGTTTCGCCACTTCACAGGCCAAATTGACAGTTATTGTAGTGTACGCCCCAACGAATGACGCCTGTGATCAAACCAAAGACGACTTTTATCGTGCTTTATCGAATGTTGTTGCAAAAACGCATCGTCATGATATTGTGACTGTGTGTGGGGACTTTAATGCTAAAATTGGAGGTGATGCTTCTTATGCCCCAACTATCCTCGGTAAACATGGACTGGGGGAAATTAATGACAATGGTGTGCGACTAATTGATTTTTGCGCTACTCATGAACTTATCGTCGGCGCCACAGGGTTTCCACATAAACAGATTCACATGTATACTTGGAACTCGCCTGATGGTGTAACACGGAATGAAATAGACCATATCCTAATTGCGAGGCGCAGGCGACGATGTCTAGAGGATGTTAGAACCTTTCGAGGTGCCGACTGTTATTCCGATCACCAACTTGCTGTTGCCAAGTTCAAGCTGAAACTAAAAACTGTGACAAAGCCCCAGCGGCCAGTGAAAACCTTTAATTTGAGGAAATTGCAGGACCCGAACGTATTGCAAAAGTATACTACAGCTTTGTCAAACAAGTCTTCCCTTCTAAGGGACAAAGTGTCGCTTGATAGTCAGTGGGAAAAAATTGCAGAAACCGTGAAAGAGGTCGCACAAGAAGTTGTGGGCTACAACAGGAAGAAGAAAGAGGAGTGGATATCTGAAAGTAGTTGGGATATTATTGATCAAAGGGCACAACTCAAAATCCTCGTAGATAAGAATGACCATAGGACGACTTGTTCTAGAGAATATGTAGATAACCTGAAAGCACAGCACAAGCGTCTCCATAAGCAAGTCAAAGCAGCAACCAGGGATGATGAGAGGATGTACCTAGAAACTATGCCCGAACAGGCTGAGGCAGCCGCTAGACGGGGAGATAGCCGTACTGTGTATGCCATAACGAAGCAGTTAGCGGGTATTTCAAAGGCGTCGTCGACCCAAGTTGAAAGCAAAGATGGCATTTTATTAACCCAGACGGATGACATAGTCCGACATTGGAAAGAGCATTTTAGCGAGGTACTAAATCAGATACCTCCCACAACTACTTTAAATATCCCTGAAGAACCACTGTTCGATCTCGGAATATGTTCCGGACCTCTCATGCTTAGTGAAGTCACAGAGGCCCTAAAGACTTTGAAAAAACGAAAAGGCTGCAGGCAATGATGGAATATCACCAGAATTACTGAGGTACTGTAGAAGCGCCCTTGCTGAACCCATATTTGAACTTCTTTCCCGTGTTTGGGATGAAGAAAAAGTCCCTAGTGAATGGTCGAAGGCAGTAATTGTAAAACTCTTCAAAAAGGGACATAAGACTAAGTGTGATAATTGGAGAGGTATTGCTTTGCAGTCTGTTGGCAGCAAAGTCCTGTGCCAAATAATTCTTAACAGGATTCAGAGTAAAGTGGAGAAAGTTCTGAGAGATGAGCAGCAGCACGGATTCTGCCAGACTAGATCATGTTGTGACCTTATATTTAGCCTGAGAGTCCTGCTGGATGAATCCAATGAATGGCAAGTTCAGCTACTTATAGTATTTATAGATATTCTCAAAGCTTTCGACTCGATACATCGCGGAACCATGTGGAAGATTTTAGTGCATTATGGAATTCCGACTAAAATTGTAAATATAATTAAAGCGCTATATCATGATATCATTTGCGCAGTACAGACAGAGGGTGGCCTAACGGAGTGGTTTTCTGTTCAGTCAGGTGTAAGGCAGGGCTGCATTCTATCACCATTACTGTTTGCCATAGTGATAGATTTTGTTCTCCGTGGATGCAGTTTTAGTGGCGGTCTACAATTAAATCCACTGAGAGAACTCAATGATGGTGATTTGGCTGACGATGTTGCGCTTATTACCCACGACCCAGAAGATATGCAACGCAACATTAATGAACTCGGTCGTATGGCAAATGCTGTCGGACTCTCCATAAATGCTAACAAGACCAAATCAATGTCGAATGCAGTCATACCTGATTTAGCCGAAGGACTTTTGGTTAACAACGAGGAAATTCAGGAAGTGAGAGAGTTCAAGTATCTCGGCAGCATTCTTACGCAAGATGCCAATTCCGAAAGAGAAATACTGTGCCGAATAACATTGGCTGGGTCTGCTTTCAGCTACCTTAGAAATGTTTGGAGAAATAATAAATATTCCCAGAAGTTAAAGCTTAAAATTTATAATAGCAATGTGGTCTCTGTCCTTACGTACGGCTGCGAAACTTGGAGCATCACTGCTTAACTAGAACGACGACTCCAAGTATTCGACAATAATTGCCTAAGGTCTATCCTAAATATACATTGGACGGAAAAAATGTGAAATGATGAAATCTATCGTATGACAAATCATACCCCCATCCTTGATCTCATTAGAAAGCGGCGATGGATGTATTGGGGGCATATGGTGCGAATGGAAGACGGAAGTCTGCCGCACGAAGCATGGTGTTGGACACCCCTCGGTCTCTGCAAATCAGGGAGACCGAAAATGACCCTTGGCAGGTCGCTAAAGAAGGAGGCGAAGCTGGCGAGGTCCTCGTTGGAGGAGCTATGGTTGAAGGCTCAGGACAGGTCGTCGTGGCGAATCACTGTTGCTGCCTTATGCGCCCCCAGGCGTAGGAGGACCTAAGTCTAAGTAAGTAAGTTGGATAAGATTTTACAATTTCAATAATTTTATATATTTTTAAAAATTGTGTTCGTGTATTTTAATCCTTATATACATTATCGTACATTTTTAGAGTTTTTATTTAGTTTATTATACACGATTATAATAAGAGCTCCAGTTTGTTTCCATTTAACCTACCATAATCTTTGCCCTCTAACCCTGATGCCCCTTAGAGATATACAGGGATCGTAGGATTGCAGTTCTTTAGTTCCAAAAAACTCTACTGTCTTTCACACATTATAGTTATGTGTACATTTTTCATTATATAAAACTATTTCGAAGCATTGTTCTGTTTATTTACATTTTAATATGCATTGAATTTTATTTGTTTTATTTTTGATTTTTGAATTTGTTTATGAAAGACTAAGGTCTCCTGTGTTTTGGTGTTTTATATCTTATTTTATTTTTAGCAAGTGATAGTGCTGCCACAATGTCCGAATTATTGAAAAGGGTTAAATTTCATAAGCCTGGGGAAAATGATCACACCGACGGATATATCCCAACACCGAATACTAAAAATCTTCTAAAGAAACACTTGGAAGAGACAGGAGGACAGGTAACTTTACAGTTTTTTTTCTAAGATGTTTCCCGTTTCAAAATTGGTCTATATCTGCCTAATTTCCATAAATGTATTTCTCTTTTCAAAGTGGCCTATATCTGCCTGACGTCCGTAAACCTCAGCCAATAACTAACGTTCTGTAAACATTTGTGTCTCGTATTTTTATGATTATTAATTTAGAAAACGTTTTCCAGAAAGAAGTTTTGAAAGAAAAGCAACGAGCCATAAGGACCAGCAGAAATAAAGTAATGTTGTAATTCGAACTTCAAACCAATAGAAATTTCCATCAGTGTTACGTATAATGTTCGTGAATCTCAGCCAATCACAACTCTAGAAACAGTTGTGTGGCGTTATGCAGCGAGTTGATAAAGTTTGAAGGTAAACGCGTTACAAGGTCACACTGGCTAAACATGGCGTTTGATCAAAAAAAAAGAAAAAAAAAGAAAAGAATAATTAAGAAACAAAGAAAATGAGGGTAAAAAAAAGCAAAAACATAAACCAGTGTTAAATGCAAAAAAAAAGAAAAACGAAAATCAAGTGAAAAAACGAAAATTGAAGTGAACTACAACAAGGCAGAAAAAACTTTTTTTCTGTGTTGAGCATTGAGGATGGCTTGCCGGAGGGCCTTGCCGACATATCTGCTTTGTGTTTTAGGTTTCGCTTTTTTTCAAGTAGCAAAAAGTCACCCTCGTTTTCTAAGCTTCTTAATTGTATTTTTTTTTTATTAAAAGCCTGAAGGTAAGCGAGTATTATCATGCCGCCAGTAGTTCTCATAAAAAAGACGGATTTTACAGCTAATTTTGATAGGTTTACATTGTTTTGTCTCATAGGGTGGAGGGGGGGGTGAATTTGTAGTTTTTGGATTTTCTTATGAGGGAGCTTCAAATTTTGTGTTGGCGAAAAGGAGCAAGTATTTTTAAAGAGAGTAATGAGAGTCCGTGGTTTAAAGAGAGTAAAGAGAGTCCGTGGTTTAAAGAGAGTAATGCTAACCATCTTTGAGGGTCTGTAAAGGGCTATAAATTGAACTTGCACAAAAGATGATTATTATGTTTGGGAAGAGCATAAAAAAAGGCATCGAGTGGTTCAGGTTATTTGTAGGTCATAAATGTGAATTATTCAATATTTACCTTGGATTCTTTCTTTCTCTCTCAACGCTGAGGGCGCCTTTTTGCAATCAGACGAAATATTCCTATATTTGTTCTTTTTTTGGTCTTCCTACTGGTTGTCAACCTACTGTTGGTTTTCGAGATTTTTTTTTTATTTGTTTTGTCAGGTTTTACGTTTGTACGTTTACGTTTTTACGTCTGTTTGGTTCGTTTTTGCGTTTTTATTTGTCTTTCAATTTCTACCTTAAAATTGTATGGGAGGATTTTGGAGTTTATTGATTATAAATATGAGGCTTTATAAAAGTAATAATTTTAATATATTAATATAAAAATATAAAAGTAAAAAAAATGAGTAATTATCTCACAAATGATTTGCAATTCCATTTTCGTTAATGTCAGGTTCGAACTTGTTTCGCTCCCTGACCCAATAATATTTCCTACACTGACTATGCTACACTGACTAATGCTAACCATTTAACTCCTGCCAATAGGAGTTAAAGGGTTAGCATTTAACTCCTCTTGGTAGGAAGGAAAAGGCAGGAAGGAAGTCCTGCCAATAGGAAGGAAAAGAGGAAGAACAAACAAATGAATAATTCACCTGTGTCACAACAAGGCGTCTTCAGTACATATTGCTTGCTGGTTTTCCTGGAAAAACATTTACTTCTGTCAGAACTTACCATCAAAAGGTTAGAATACTTTTCTAAGTGTGGGGTTGGAATTACAGTTTGGTCCATCTTGACCCAAACAAGGTACGCAGTACACCTGTTACGCCAATGTCTTCTTATTCAAAACCAAATATGAGAATCTTGGAAACAAGAACAAACACAAGATAAAGACAAAAAAAAAACAGGGAAACGAAAAAGAAGAACAGTCAAACGGATATTTTGACGGTATGTAAGTATGAGAAAAAAGAAAAAAGAGAAACGTGTCGTCTCTTTATCGGAAAAGAAGTGGTTAGATCAGTTTTTAAGCTAAAATTAACCCTAGGAAGACGATAGAAAAAAAAACGAAAACAAAACTGAACGGAGAAAAGGCAAAAACCTAAAAAAGAAACAATAGACTCCAAAAAGCTTTTTTTTTAACTTAAAAGTAACTGGCGCCACAAACTTAGGAATACAAAAAGGACACTACTAGATTGTCATCTTTATTTCTAATGAACATACCACTTGATGTCTTTTTTATGCATTTTCCAAATGTAACAACCGTTTTTGGCGCAAATTCAGTTTTAAACCTAACCTTTCTAACCTTACCCAAATATATAACCCATATTATATATCCCCCCTGTGTTTATTGATTCTCGAATTTGTCACTGTCGATTCAATTTATGGATAAACCGGTTTTAACAAGAGCGACGCTAAAAGAGAGTGACGCTATAAGGCGTATCTAAAACAAGAGAAACAGGTATCATCTTTGAGGGTCTGTAAAGGGCTAAAAATTGAACTTGCACAAAAGATGATTATTATGTTTGGGAAGAGCATAAAAAAAGGCATCGAGTGGTTCATTTTATTCGTAGGTCATAAATGCGAATTATTCAATATTTACCTTGGATTCTTTCTTTCTCTCTCAACGCTGAGGGCGCCTTTTTGCAATCAGACGAAATATTCCTATATTTGTTCTTTTTTTGGTCTTCCTACTGGTTGTCAACCTACTGTTGGTTTTCGAGATTTTTTTTTTATTTGTTTTGTCAGGCTTTACGTTTGTACGTTTACGTTTTTACGTCTGTTTGGTTCGTTTTTGCGTTTTTATTTGTCTTTCAATTTCTACCTTAAAATTGTATGGGAGGATTTTGGAGTTTATTGATTATAAATATGAGGCTTTATAAAAGTAATAATTATAATATATTAATATAAAAATATAAAAGTAAAAAAAATGAGTAATTATCTCAAAAATGATTTGCAATTCCATTTTCGTTAATGTCAGGTTCGAACTTGTTTCGCTCCCTGACCCAATAATATTTCCTACACTGACTATGCTAAACGATCCATATCAGCTATTTACACCCAATCATCCTTTTTATTATCGGGTTATTCAACTGAATATGTGTTTTTGCAGAGTTAGAATATATTTTTCGCAGAATTTTGGTATTTTTTTTTCACAGCAAGAGGTGAATGATCTCGACTCAGATTTACAATATTTTTTTCTGTTTTAAGGTTTGAACTCGTTTCCCTCCCAAGCCCAACGGTATTCTCCATATTATAAATATATCTTCCAATTTTGAGGATATTGTCCACTCTCTCTTTCTAAAAATTAATTAAGTTGTTTTTTAAATATCTGAAAGGTTGAGATCTGAGTTACGATATGCTTAACTTTTACGGCAAAAGGTAAATGGCCTGGACCTCATATTTACAATATTTCTTTCCTTTTAAGGTTCGAACTCGTTTCCCTCCTGAGCCTAACGGTATTCTCCATATTGGTCATGCTAAAGCGATCAATATCAATTTTGGCTACGCAGCAGCCCACAACGGAGTCTGTTTCTTGAGGTATGATGATACAAATCCAGAAAAAGAGGAAGAAAAATTCTTTACAGGAATTAAGAACGATGTTGAATGGTTAGGTATGGACGATACCCTCCCTTTTTAACCCTCCTGAAAGAATATCGATATAGACTATGTGCTAAGTCTTTATTGGTATTAGGCTACATTCGGGCTGGGGCCGAATATCGCAACTTGAATTTTGTATCCACTCGTTCAAAAATGTTTTCGGCTTGCTTCTATTTTTGGTAAGATTCAAATTTTGATTTTTCTTTTCGATAACAAGTTTATGTTTGAAGTATTTATTTCAAAAAGCCTTCTCTATGTGCAAAGACCTTATAAGTATTATGCTAGGTTTGGGCAGGGGTCGAATATCGGTGACTAGATTTTGTATCCACTCAATAGTAAATGTCTTCACGTCACTTCTTTTTTGGGTAAGATTCAAATTTCGTTTTTTTTATAACAAATTTATGTTTGAAGTATTTATTTCAAAAAGCCTTCTTTTTGGTAGTTGTACTATTGAATGTGCGAGAATGATGTTGAATTGCTAGATAGGAATGACAACCTTCCTTTTAAGATTAGAGAACATCGATCTTGGGTATGCGCAAAACCCATTTTTGAATAAAGCTAGATTCTGACCGGAATCGAATTTCGCGTCGGCAGTTGGATTAGGCTTTGGCGGTCGGATTGAAAATGGCTCAGTCTTGAAAAGTTTGTCTGATCTGCAAATTGAAATAAGGAAAAGTCTTGTGTTTGAAGGGTTTACAATGGAAAGGAAAATGGCAATAGTGCTCTATTCATTTTTGTATAAGCGCTCAAATGGGTCTTTCGAGACATTCTATCGTAAGATTTTGAATAATTTTGCTTTCAATCTGATATTTCACCCGGATTCACAAATCGAGGCTAATTGGCTGTCTTCGCATGATAAAATTGGTCTTCTGATAAAAATCGGTGTAAAATATTTTTAGAGGAGTGAATAGGTGAAGATTTTTGAAACTTAATTTCGTTTTTCTCTGGCACCAAAGGATTTCTGCGATCGATGGCTAATTCAGATGGTAGATTATGGTAAGGTCAAATCTAGAAAATTGTTTCTGAACCCGTAAAAATGGTTGCTCGACCTTGAAAAATTTAAGCGTTTTTGTTTACCTATTGATTTTTCTCTTCTTTTTCTTGGTTAGTATGGACGAAATTTTTGCCTAATCGCATCAATCGAATCACTTTCCAGGTCCTGAAGTGGTTTGCCGAAGCTGAGTTTGAACTTTGACTCGTGTATTACCAATCAGAGATTAATCCCATGGGTCCACTACCGAACAACCTTTTTATTTCAAGCAGAAAAGAAAAGAAAATTCTTATCCGACTGATCTGAAATCTGTCTTAATTCATTTAAGAAAAGAAAAGCTCGAAGTATTACTTATTTACTTATTTTAAATTCATACTCGAAGGGATGCAAGCTTAATAGATGCTGTGTTGATTTTATTGTTATTGAATAGGGGTTCGGGGAGGAAGCTAGAATGTAGATTAGGGTGCCATATATTTGAAATACATTGTTATTGTGGGTCCTAACGTGCACTAATACATAAAGGATTATTATTATTATTATGTTTTTTTTTTATCGCCATTGAGGTAGAACCTGAAAACTAATAAAAGTATTTTAGTCAAGGGAAATAACCTCTATTGTTTATTCTATAGTAAAGAAAAGCTTATTTTAAAATTTATTTATTTTTAAGACGGTTTGTCGTTTTTCCCATGAAAGTTTTTAAATCCCAAACTATAAAAGTTATAAATTTATTCCAACAGGTCATTTCCGAGACGCTAAAAGTATGCCTTTTTCATAAAAATGTTGGATTTGTGGGATAAAACATATTGGCTCCTCAACCTTCAGACTCGCAACTTAACCAAAGAGTTAAGTTGCATAAACAGACTGTGCTGTGGGCTGCTGGTTAGCCAAAGTTGATATTGCTCGCTTTAGCATGACCAATATGGTGAATACCGTTGGGCACGGGAGGGAAACGAGTTCGAACCTTAAAAGGAAAGAAATATTATAAATTTAAAGTTCAGGCCGTTTACCTTTAGCCGTAAAAGTTAAGTATATAACAAAGAGTAAAGTAAAGTTATGGTGATTTACCTTTTGCAGAATAACTGTAGTAAAAAATAATTTAAGTAGTTTTAGAAAAAGAGAGTGTCCAAGATCCTCGAAACTGTAAAATATCCTCGAAGTGAACAATGAACATTAGAGCTGCCATTGTTATGTTGATGACTAAATGAATCAGTGAAGAAGTTAGTAAAGTGTTTGGTAATTGTATAATTTGGTGTAGGTAATTGGGCATTGTTCATATTTTTGTCAACCCATATTATCTGGTCTATCATCAAACCAAAATGTTAGCCTTACTCGAGTAACGCCACACTGTCATTGGCGCTAGAATTTTTCATATAAAATCCATGTTAAAGCGCAAATGTCCCCCCCCCCTCTAAGTTTTTCATGTTCATCGAAGTAGATTACATAACTATTTAACTATTGTAAACTATATACGTAAAGTTTACTAAATCTTCTATCGTAGGCTACAAACCTTACAAGATTACTCACGCCGCCGATAACTTTGACAAGTTGTATGAACTGGCAAGAGTATTGATTAAGAACGGTCTGGCATTTGTATGCCATCAGAAATCAGAAGAAATTAAAGGATTCAATCCGCCTCCGTCTCCCTGGAGAGAAAGACCTATTGAAGAAAACCTACAGCTGTTCGAGGTAAGATGGGTTTATCTCCTTCCGCTAATATTGATGACATACTGTAATTTACTTATATGGAAAAAAAGAGAAAAAAACAGTGCTACCCATGCAAAAAAGAGATTTTTCTTGTTGGCCAAGGCAGGGGGCTTTAAGTATTCTTTATAGGGTTTTGAGCAATGGCGATTATAATGTGGTTTTTCATTTCGATTCGAGGCCATTTACTATTTTTCGAGATTTCCATAAATTTGTTTTTCGAAATATGATTTTACTATTAAGGCTAATCGAGGTAATAGTTACCATTCTGGAATCAGCTAGAAATGGCGATTTGTTTTAAAACCTGTTTTTTAATTTTTGGTTACTATGAGCCGTGGTTCGTCCTTTATCAGGTTGCAGCTACTTTTTAACCATGACTTTACGACTATACTATGCTATATTTATGCTCTACTATATACAATGCTTGTTTACATATACTATACTGTATACTATATTCATGCTGACTATACTATACTTGTGATGAGATGGGTTCAATTTTCAACTAAAAATTGTATCCTACTTAACTGGCACTTACAGCATTTTTAAATAGCATTATCAACCAAACGTACAAAATGGTAAGAACGTGTGATGCTTTATTAAGCCACTATTGTGGCTCGAGCAGCGTCACACAATCTTTCATCATAAACCAAACTCATTCAGTCTTCCTACTCTTTTCTTACCTTTCAATACTATTCAAACCTTCCGAAAAAAAAAACCAAAAAATAAAAATATAAAAACAATCAATTCCCACCCCAAAAAAACTTTTTAATCTAATTTTAAACTGAAACTGGTTTTCTGACTCTAATGCTCTCCGGGACTATACTATATGGCAGCATAGATGACTTACAAGTAAGACTGGAGCCACTGTTTCATACGGTGAAAATTGAAAGCGAGAGGTGTTAGGCTATTTTTCATGCGTAAGGGAGGATTCATAATCGTGTGCAATTACTAAAGTGACCATCTTGAACTGAGGAGAGGGAGGCTTATAATACTGAATCGCTAGTTGGGCACTACTTATGTATGGACTATGCTATTAATAGATAAAAACAAATGCTAGGCCTACTATGGATGAATAAATAGATTATAAAACGAGTAGAAACTGAAATGATTAACAATAAAAAGCTGAAAACTAAGAGAAATCACGGGAGTAGGGCTACTACCTCCTAGACTCTAAAGGCAACAACAAAAATCGTTACAAGGCTAATCAATGTTTACAAATAAGAGTGGTGCTACCACCTTCCCGTCACTCTCAAGTGTTCTAAACGACTTGACGCATTTGACGCAAGTGCGGTTAGGTCAAGTAACTGGGCTGAAGAAAAGAACTACGAGTCATAGCTAATTGAAATGATTAGTTTGTAAAATATTTTGGGGGAAATAATTTTTTTCAGGTTCTTTTCTGTATATAAGGCTCCCCTTGACCCAAATGACTCCCCTTGACCCAAATGACTCCCCCTGACCCAAATGACTCCCCTTGACCCAAATGATCCCCTTGACCTAAATGACTCCCCTTGACCCAAATGACTCCCCTTGACCCAATAGCTTACGCTTTGACGTTTCGAGCTTTTAAGAAAAAACATCAGTTCTTTCTCGGGTGAATCAATATTTAGGCAGCAAAAATGTTTTGCATTCTTATCTCTTTCCTTAAAAGTAATATTTGAATTTGCCTAGCTCTCCCAAAACACTCCCTGAAAGTTTTAGTTCAGTTCCTCAGTCATTCCCAGAACATTACAGACACACCGTTTTGAAAATTGGGATGAATATACTGTATTGAATCACCTCACAATGTGTTTTTGCGTTTCTTGATTTTGTCAGCGTTGATTCAATTTACGGGTACACAGGTGAAAACAAGAGTGACGCATGGCAAGATGCATGGGAAATATGTAATTTGGGCTATATATTTGTACATTAGGGGGAGGGGTTCAAAACATAGTGAAATCGCTTTCAATGTTTTTAACTACATTTTTTCTGGATATTATAGAGCAAGAATTGTTTTCTTAACATGTTTCCTTCTCAATAGCCCCAATACTAGCCTTATACCAAGAAGTGTCTCTTATTTTAGTTTTGTTTGAAGTTGGTCTTTTTTTATATTGTCCTTTGGACTTCATTTGTATTCTTATATTCCTCTTAATACACTGAGGATGGCTGAGAAGACGTCTCATCCGAAATATTTGTATGTTTGTCTCTTTTTTCACTGGCTGTGATTTACATTGTTTTTTTTCATTGTTTCCTAAACTTGTATTTTTTTGTTTCACTTAATGTGATTTACTTGGCTTTTCTTCTCTTACCTACGTTCTATCGTTATTTCATACTTGTGATTAAATCTGCTGTTAGAAGAAAAATCAGGATTACAATGGAATGAAGGAATGTGTTATTTTACCGCCTGTGACTGGTAAACAAAAAGGAGGAATTATATTCACGCCAGAATTTCTCAATTCAGTTCAATTTGCTGATTTGCCACCCTATGACTTAAACCTAAAGAGTTACTTGATTATTTTTTTTCACTGTTTGTGATTTACCTTGTTTTTCTTTTGTTTCTTACGTTTTATCGTTTTGTAATGCACGGCATTGTGCTCTCAAAAAGTATTTGTTTAGTAGGTATTTAAAAAGATTAGAAAATCTTCTTTTTAGGATATGAAAAACGGGTTGTTTGACGAAGGGGAAGCAACGCTAAGAATGAAGACAGTCTTGGAAGAGGGTAAATTGGATCCTGTTGCCTACCGTATCAAGTACGTCCCGCACGTCATTTCTGGTGACAAATGGTGCATTTATCCTACGTACGACTATACACATTGTTTGTGTGACTCCATAGAGAATATCACCCACTCGCTATGCACAAAAGAGTTTCAGTCGAGGTAAGTTCTAACGTCAAGGCAAGTCCAAGATTAGATAAGTCCGACGTAAGTTTAGCAAACATCCAGTTTCTAAAACAGGCAATGATTTTCTATGTAGAATCACAGAGAGTCATAGAAATATGGAAGATCATTGGGAATTTCGTCATTAATGTATGGCAGTAAATATCTATATAAATATTCGTTTATACAATATATAAGTATATATATATTTATTTATTTGAGAAACCCCCCTCCTCCCATGAAAAAAAGGAAAATTTAGGCAATAATCCCTATTAGCAGGAAAACAGATTAGTTACTATTAAAAAGTTGAATATGACACAGACATTTAATATTAATTGTAAATATAAGTGATTGGAATTTGAGAATTTATTGGCTTTCCTAAGCCTTAAATCCAATTAAATTAAGAGTGTTTCAATTAGAAATTGTTTTAATTAAAAATCTCCTTTTAAGAGTAGATGTAAATTATATTAATTTTTAGGACATAAAATAATTCATCAGCGATTGAGTTTCTAACCACAGGGATTTTTTTTTTTTTTTTTTTTTTTTTTTTTTTTTTTTTGTCAAAAGCAGAATAGAACCAATTCGAATCAGATCTTTTTGGATAGCAATTAACCTTGCTTTAAAAATTAGGGATCAGTATCGGTGTTCATGAAGGTGGCCGGTGTTTATCCCCCCCTGGTTATTACCCCCCCCCCCCTCGGAAAACGAGAATTTTATTGAGAACACGCCGGTTTCTTTGTTAGTTTCTTCGTTACTTTAGAAACAATTTTGAATTATATATTTGCACATTAGGGGGGGGGGGGGTTAAGTATAGATGGTCTGCACGCAAAATGCGTTAGGTAAATTATTCTGCATATTATTAAGTAAGAATTTTTTTCTGACTTCAAACTGTCCAAATACTTTACCCCCCCCTAGCCCAAATTTATATATTTAATTATATATTTCCCATCTATTCTGTCACTTGTCTTTTTTATGTCTCGTGCTAAGCTGAAAGAAACTAACGAAGAAACCGGTTTATTCTTGAGTTTTACACAGCGTAAACTTGAGCGAGTGGCGTAAATACATAAGTGGGCTACCAAAATTTCTTCTCCCTACGGAAAATGAAAAACAAAAGTAATGACATTTTTAAAT
The DNA here is from genome assembly GCF_049724085.1 of Artemia sp. Qi Xiang Cuo. Taxonomy (NCBI): domain Eukaryota; kingdom Metazoa; phylum Arthropoda; class Branchiopoda; order Anostraca; family Artemiidae; genus Artemia; species Artemia sp. Qi Xiang Cuo. The sequence continues at coordinate 3,101,220 of NC_142808.1, read as the reverse complement.
TTAGAAAGCCTTATTTTCCACGGGGGGGGGGGGTATTTTCCAGGGGGTATTTTTCGCGGGGGTAATCGCTGGGGGGGGGGGTAAACACCTATAACTGTTCATGAAATGCCACAAAGACGCGTACGAGGCTTTCATCTAACGTCTTAAGAATATATTGTCTTCAGAGTAACGTCTGAAGAGTTTATTTACAACGTATTCTCCGTAGCTACGCTGTCTACCGTAAGGGCTTTTTTCTAGGGGACGGGGGGGGGGGTCATAATAGCTTTAGGGGTTATTATAGCTTTTCCTAGGGGACGGGGGGGGGCAATAGCTTTGATGGTATTAGCCATGCCTCTATTATAATATCTTCTTATAGGCGATCATCCTACTTTTGGCTTTGTAATGCTGTAGACGTATACTGCCCCGTCCAGTGGGAATATGGCCGACTTAACGTAAATTACACTGTAGTGTCTAAACGCAAAATTGGAAAACTCATTAGCGAGGGCATAGTGGCAGGTAATTACCCATGTTTTTTCTTCTTTTTTTTTGGAAATCGTGGTTTTTCTAATAGGCTATTCACAAGGAGCATATTTTTAGTACTGCATAAACATGAAATTTTTTTTAATGCAATTTTTATGCAATTTTCAATTTTTTAAATGTAATTTTCTGGCCAGAGCAGTACATTTTTAATTGATACGATTCAGAAATGAACGGAGTATCCGTCCACGTGAAAACATTCTGTTTATTGAGTAACGCACAATATGGCAGCTGTTGTGAAATTTAACTCCCGTCAGAAGCACATACATGTTATTTGTGATAGAGCACACAGTATGTGTGTTGGGGAGCTCTTCCATATAATAAGCAAAGGAATTGGAAAATATTTGGAGCAGGCAAAAGTTCGCCTCTCTTTTACTATTTATTGTACTCACTCTTGCTAGATACCTGGTGGTTAAATAGAAGTACGAGTGAGGAGGTAGTATTCGAGCGGGCAACTTTCCGCTACCTAGTTTACGTCTCCAAATGCCAAATGTGCCGCACAGTTCCACCACGCTTGGCACGCGCTACCTAGTGGGCGTGATTTCAGAAAGTGGGGTGCCGCCTTGGTATTGTTAATGTAAGCCCCTTATAGATCCCCGCATTTGCCCTGGATTTTCCACCAAATTTGTGTTCGAAGTCGGGATGTATTTTCAACAGGCATGCTAACTTCTTGTTGATAATATCGTAACGGGCTGCTGCCAACTGCCACAACACCAAGTTTTTCATGGTGTATTTTAGTGAAATGCTGAGTTTTTGCAGTGGTGAGTGCAAATGCAGTGCAAATGCAGTGGTGAGTTTTAATATTGCTCCTTGCTTTCAATCGAAAAACTTCTTTTGTTTAATCACAACACAGAAGCAACTGACAATAAGATGATAAAAACAAATGACGTTCCACAAAAAAGGAAGAAAACGAAGTAAAAAAAATATAAAAATAATTAAGAAACCAAACGACAGTGATTTCAAACCTTTGGAAAAACAATTGAGGAAAAACTTAATTATTCTGTTGAGAAATAGTCTTTTTGTTTGCATTTCTCAACAGAATAAATAAGGGTTTTTCAATTGCTTTTTTTTTGTTTTTGCATATGTAAGCTATGAATCGGCATTATCTGTCCTACAACTACTGTCCCTTCACGAACGGCGTTTGGATTTGATTTGCAAATTTAGCTAATTTCTTCTTAGCAGTGAAAAACATAGAGAGATTCTACGACCAGTTATGAGGAATAAAATAAACACAAGGTCAGCTAACAAAATGAGACTGCAATTGCCTGCTCCAAGAACAAACCGTTTCGCCAATTTGTTTGTTCCTTTCTACATGTCAGTGTTTAATAAGCTATAGTCTCGTGTTTTTTCTTTTTTTCTTGTTTTTGTTGTAAGTACTAGCGCCATTTAGTTGAAAATTTTATTCTAAACTATGATTGCTTGTATAAATAAAACTATTCTAATTGTTTTTTTTATTATCGTATTGCCAGTAAAAATTATAACATTTAAAGTAATGGTCTAACTGCCCATAAAATATCGTCTTAATGTAATATTAGGGTTTTAGGTATAAAGGTTCTGAGGGATATCTGAGGGGAAAAAAAAAAAAAAATTCAGGCAGGAATCTTTATTTTCTATTTTTTTTTTGACAAAAATAGACCATTTCACTTGAGAAAAAACTCAACTCTTTATCATAAAAAATAAATAAAATTTTGGAGTTCATAGTTTTCTTTTGTTTAAGTCGAAGGTTATGGGGGTTAGAGCGCAAGAGCTTACTTCACGTTCGGAGAATAAAAAAAAACTAAACACAACATTAGGTGAACTAAGCGAAATAAGGGGGAAATCTTGGGATTTGTGACTAATTGAGGATTTCCTTCTCTCTATGTGTAAATAAAACAAATAACAATATCCAAGGATCGGGTTTATTTTGCTGTTTTTTAGCTGATTTTTTTCCAGATTGGGATGATCCCAGGTTATTCACGCTAACAGCCTTAAGAAGGCGTGGTTTTCCCCCAGAGGCTATTAACAATTTCTGCGCTCGAATGGGACTTACTGGAGCTCAAATTTCAGTTGACCCAGAAATGCTGGAGGCATCGGTTCGAGATGTGTTAAACGTTACAGCTCCTAGGTAAAGTTTTATGCCTTACTTAGACCTAGTCTTTTCTCTTTTACGTGTAAAGTAGTATGCCTTAGTTATGGTTCGTTCACACTAAGCTGTCGAATCTGTCACACTAGCATAATTTAATGTCTTATGATCTTATGGAGCAAATTTTGTCCGTAGGGAGTGCTGAGTACACTATCTCTACTTAGAATTATGTTACGTAAGTTCGTAAGTTCATGTTACGTAAGCTACGTAAGTTCATGCTACGTTACAGAGAAGTCAATACAGCAGCAGTAAAATCAATTTCTGGATGAGCAGATGACAAGTTGGAAAACAAGAAATAAAAACAAAACATTCTTAGAGAACCTTCTACACTTGATCAGAGATTGGATCTACATTTTAAATTTGTGATGGTTTTGTTATGGCGAGCCATCCTAGCCAAGTGGTTACTAGCCAAGTGGTTAGACTTGAACTCCTTTGTCCGTGAGGACTGTGGTTCGACTTCTGGTCTTGCTGGTTATTTCCTTTCGAACGGGAGTAAAAGATGTAACTCTGTGAGCTCAGCCAAAGACGACCCAGCTCTGAATGGGTAACTGGAGAAATATCAATGGGGGAAAATACGGGAAATCTTGGATGATTTGCCCCCAACCACGTATTGTACTCCTGGCCGAAGGCAGAGAATCAGGAGATTGTCACCTGCGCTGCGCTGACCATGTCAGCATGCGAAAAAGTTGTTAGTTGTTATGGTGATTAGGATAATTTTTAGACGATAAATATGATCCTTTCATGGATTTTTATGCTAGCCGATTGTGAAAGAACTTGTTTAAACATGAAAAGATACTCTTAAAGTAACCTAAATTAACCACCTATAGAAAATTGCGTATTTAGTGTGAAAACCACTTTAGGCTCAGTGTTCCCAATTCTGCGTAACATTCGGTAAATCTAACGAATCTTTCGGTTCAGGTCAAGATGTGTTGTGTAACTGCTTTGAGGTAAATTAGTAGGCCTTACTTAGGCTCAATGTTTCTACTTCTATGCAATACTCGTTAAATCTGCTGAATTGCATCAAACCTACTATTAAAAATGCAACCTACAGAATTTTGTACAATCCACGCTGTATAAAAAAAAAAAAAATTATGTTTTCGCTTCAGATCCGATTCTATCTTCACTGGCTGATTTATTGTTCTTCAATTTCTTGGAGAGTTCGATGATTTCTTCGGCTGTAGGCGGATCAAAACTAGTATCAAGTAAGAAAAGTGGTTGCCCTGGAATCCTAAGTTTTTCAAGCGGTGGTGAACGGTTTAAAACTTTTTTGAGGTGTAGCGCTCATACTTTTTTGACAGCTTCTGGGTCTGCTACTAGATTTCCTAATTAGATTTCCAAGAGACAGACCTGAGATTGGGTGGGCCCGATCTCTTCGCAACTTCTTCGGCTTCAGACGCTTTCTGGTCCAGGTGCTGACGCTTATCGAGTCTAGTGCTTTTCTTCGCCTTTTTATCAATGATTTTGTATTGTTTGCTCTTGTAGACTGCTTGGGGTGTAGAGTGGACAGTAGAGCATTCTTTAACTCATCGTTAGTTGATGAGTTTCCACATTCTGTCAGACAACCATCGGTCTTTGGGACTTTTTCTGAGTTAGAGCGTAGAATGTGCTGCATCATGGTAGTTCACTTTGATGGGTTGCCAGATTTGTTCTTGAGCAGTGACGAAATTGAGCCTCGTAGTTTCATCAGCCAGCTTTGATGAATCAAATTGTGGCTGAAAGACTGGCTTTCTACGGGGTGCGTGGAGCTTGATCTCTATTATTGCTGTCATTAAGTTATGACCTGAATTGATAGCTGTGCCACGGAAAGCTCTGATATATTTTAGGCTAGATCTCCATCTGTGGTTCGCGAGACAATGACCTATCTAGTTATAGCTCCATTTGGAGACGTCCAGGAGTATTTGCGAATACTTTCATGAGCAAAGAGGCTACCACCAATGAGGAAATCTTTTGTAAGGGCAAAATCGATGAGGCGATGTCATCGATGTCGATTTTCCATGTCGATCGATGATGCGGACGAATCGTTGTCATCTTTTGACTCCTCGGTTGCGTCGTTGGTCGGTGCATATCATATGACCGGAGATATCTTGGCATGGCAATCAATAAATCTGGCCGTCGTCAGAAATTTTGTTGCGTGATTTGAGAGGATAAATGCAACACCATTTTTTCGTCTCGTAGTTGGGCCGCTATAAATGGTCGTGTGGGGATTGTCTTACGTTTTCTTACCACTTCCAAGCCTTTTCGCCTCGGCTACCGCAAGAATGTCAAGATTGTATTTTCCCATCTCATTACTGACTCGTTCGGTTTTTGATAGTTGCGTTATGGTATGTACATTCCAGAAACCAATTTGTGGTTTTTATTTCATGTTAAAAAATCTTCTCTGGGGGCATGCTTTATTGCTTAGGTCGTCATCCTTGGGGTCATTCCGGGTAGACTCATTATCAATGTTTCAGTTGCAATAAAAGTTTCTACGGGAGTGAGTTGCAAGCCCTCTGTCAAAATTTCCTCCTTTTTCCAGGCTTGAGACAGGCTGATAAGAGTCAAACGACAATCTTTTGGCGGAGTTCAAGCCACAGCAAAGTTCCTTGTCCAATAAACAAACCAATGCACTTTTCCAACTTCAATTCCAGCGATTCCAACACACAATTCCAAAATCAGCCGGACGTGGGCTATAAAGAAAAAAAAAAGATCTGATTGACAAAAAAAATTTATCCGGAGAAAAAAAAAAGTTGTTACAATTCTTTCAAAGGCAGCAAGCGAGAGACAGTTTCTAACCAACTTAGGCGAAGTATTCGAGGTGGAATGACTAGCAGTTGAAGTCCAATCTTACTGATGGATTGAATGGAATTCAGTCTTAGAATCGGGTGAGAACCTTCTGAGCAAGGGAGCTGGGGATCACTCCCCACTACAAATGCCTTCTACCGCCTAACTCGTTTATTCCACTTTACATGTATTGTATCTGACCCTTCTGCGAATACGGATGTCCGCTGTTTACTGGTCCTACAAAAACGCTGCTGGAATCACTTCAGAGGATCCAGAATTTGGCTCATAGGGTAAACTCTGTCGTTACACATGACTCCACAATCTTAGAGAAAGCCTCGATGTAGCATCGATGACCGTTTTCTATAACTTTTTGCATTCCCCCCCCCCTTCTGTAGAGCTTTCTCGTAATGACCCCCCCCCCGTTGTCTAACCAACAAAGCAGGCACGAAGGGACAGATATTACGGTTAAAACGCCAGGAACGGAGTACATGAAGAATAGCTTCGCTTGTTAGTGTCTTTTAGGGGTCTTCCCTTAAAATTAGGCCTTAAAGTTTTTCTGTCGACTCCCTCAAAGAGGAAACAACCAAAATTTGTAAACTGGTCACGGATCGAGGTAAAAGTCTAGCAGCATATCAAACACTTAAAAAGTGCTGTGAATCTAAGAATAAAAAAGCCATCCAACATGGCTAAAATTAATATCTATCAAATCATTTATGAATAAAGTTCCAATTTATATATTGGCTAATATTTCAGCAGTTGTTCAATTGCTCCAGCAACTTATAAGTGTACTTTAGAAGAAAAGTTTACAAATCAGGCATGTACAAATCAGGCACAATACCATCTCCCTCATGGAAAGGTGATCATTGAGGTAAATATGGTCAAAAAACTGGCATAGCTTTCGCCACTGAGTTGTTTACAGGCGGTTTTGTGCTACAATAAATTATTAGTAAGTAATGATGACATACATCTATCTATCTTAACCTGATCGTCACCAATGTGGACTATATGGTAGACCTTGGTAATTTTGCTAATATGGATGTTTTCTTTCTCTGGAAACATAGTTGCGGAATGTCTGAGAGGAACGTGAATACTACTAAACAATTGTATAAGTTTCTTCGGATATGGGTTAAACGTAGGGAACTATGTTTGAGATTGTAGTTTGTTAAGGTTTTTTGGAGTTGAATTTTATTATGGTTGTTGTTTGTTGGTTAAAAATGTTAACTTGTTAAAAATGTTGCTTATTGGTTTTTCTTGTTGGAAGTTGTATTTTGTTCTTTGGGCTTTGTTTGTAGTTATATTTTGTGTATTGCTGTGGCCTGATCTTATCCTATCTATTTTATAGTCGCCTTTGGTAATTTTATCATTCAACTTTTAAAAGATTACTACTGCAACTAACAACTCACAGTAGCACCAAACCATCTGAGGCCGACACAGCTACGCACGCTCCTCCACCATCCCATTTGATTGGAAACTCCCGTCTTTATACCCTCCCAAGAATTTCCTATTTCCCTTCAAATTTTTCCCATTTATCAATATCCTTAAATTTAGCTGAATACTGTTGTATTTTTGTATTGTTTCATTTAGCCACGTTTTGTTTTTCAGTAGTAATCTTGTGCTACCATATAAATTAATAGCTTTTCAATACAATTATTATTATGCTCTTTAGTCCATTCTATAGCTCTTCTTGGAAACGAAAACGAAACTTGTATTAAATTTTATATCTTTGCGATTTTTTATTCATATGTTCTATAATTTACTAATTATAAAGCATAATAGTTTATTAAAAAAAAGTCTTATTAATAAGTAAACTACTTTTCACTATAAAATAGAGAGCAAAACTAAAAAAAGCGGAAAAGGAATAAAAAACAATAATTAAAAGCGAAGGGGAAAATATCATGAATAAAACGAATTAGATAAATAATAAAAGATAATTTAACATATTTAATAATGATTGAACTAACAAAACGTATAAATACAGTGCTAAATTTTATTAAATTGATGTAGGTAATTTATATTATCTGCTAAAATTATTATAGTTTGAAAAAAGCGTGTTTAAAGTTTGAACAAATTAAATAATAATTCTAGCTTTAGGACTAAGTAAATTCTGTCTGCCAAAATTTTATCTTCATTTTATTCTTCATAAAAATTTTTGTTTTATCAAAAAATTTTATCTTCATTCCGGTTTTTTGTTTATGTCATTTGAGCAGTTTTCATGTTTGTTGAAACCTGCCTGTCACATTGCCTTCTCCCTCAAAGAGTGGTAACCTCGGGGCTAACTATTTCTTTTGATTATATAAAAAAAGAAATGTATTGAACTGTGAATCTTTGATTATTTATTTATAAAATTTGTAATTTATTATAGAAAGTGTTATTACTAAGCAAACTTCTCGTCACAAAAAAAAATAGAAACAAATGTTACTAAAAAAAGAATAAAAGTACAAAAGGAATAAAAATAATAATTAAAACATAAGAAAAAAATAACATGAATGACGCTAACTTGACTAGATAGATAAAAAAAAATAATTTAGTATATAATGACTAAACTAAAACTAGTAAACTAGAAACTAAAGTATACGAATAAAGTAAACTAAAGTATAGTAATAAAGTAAACTAGAGTTAAACTAAAGTAAACTAGTATACTAAAACTAAACTAAAAGTAGTAAACTAGTATATACATTATTAAGTAATATAAGCCATTAAAAATATCTATATGAATCTGGATATCACTATAATTATTATATTTTCCATAAAAAAGAATTTAAAGTTTTGGACAAATAAGAAAATAATTTTGGCTTTAAGAGTACACTTTCGGGTTGCAAAGACACTATTTTACCTTTTAATTTGGTTGATATTCCGGTTTATTTGCTATTTTGATCTATTTCTTTTTCACATTTTTTCACGTTTGTGTGCTGTTTTTACATTTTATTTCTATTCAATATTTTGATTTTTGATCATTTTCACTTTTTTGAACCTTGATTTTGATGTTCCTTACTTTTATTTTTGTCAATAATCCTGTGTGTTTGTCATTTTGAGCTTTTTCTCTTTGGCTTTTTTGGCTATTTTTAGCTTTTACTTCTGTTAATATTCCAGTTTCTTAATCGCCTTTGCCGTTTTTTCAGGGTAATGGTTGTACTGGAGCCGTTGAAAGTGGTCATAAAAAATTTCCCCTTCTCAAAAACCCAGGATATTGAAGTGCCCAATTTCCCCAACGAGCCTGAAAAGGGATCTCGTGAGGTCCCTTTCTCTAATGTGATTTTTATTGAACAAAATGATTTCAGAGAAGTAAGTAGGTTTCACGAATTGGTTTCTTGTTTTTTATTGGTTAGTTGGGTTTTTATTGGTTTATTGGTTAGTGCATTAAACGGACACTTTTATATACTCTATATGGAATGTCAAATGGGAGATGCCACAGATACCGGAACAGATACCCGGTACTAAAACAGTCGTTAGAGTGGAATTGAGTGAAACGGGTGATCTAATATGAATGTTAAAATTACAATTTGGGATTTACCATTTATGCAATTCTTATAGTTTTGTTTATAAACCATTATAACCGGGTATCTCTCTCTGGTTCAGTTATGTTAGGTTACGTATTTAATATATGGTATGCTTTACTCCCCCCCCCTTGTGTGCAAATATATAGCCCAAATTTGTTTATAATCTATTATATATTAATCGTATTTTATTTTATTCATTAGCATTAACCAAACTTAACTTCTTTAGCAGTATATAGAAGTGTCCGTATAATGCACTAGTACCGTTATTTGTTTTATAATACTCAGCTCAAGTTAGCGATAATTAGAAATAATTAGAGATACAATCAATCATAGTATTCCATTTATCAAAATATCACATTACCATACTCGTACAAACGGTGTTTGGGTTTTGCCAGAGTCGAAACCGTTACTGCTCTCCCCTCTGATAACCAGCTCTATTCGGTTGTCCTCTGCTGAACATCAAACACAAGTTTTAAAAAATTTTGCCCCTTTGTTCAAAAAAAGAGATAATCAAATATTTAAACTACTAAAACTAAAATAATTACTTGCTATTTTATTTTTATTGATAGGTACGTCTCTCGATTTCTCGATTCTTAAATTTTACTTCGTAATATGCACGTGTGCGCAAAAAAAAACATCTTTGAAAAAAAAGAAAAAAGAAGAAAAGAAAATTAGTCTTATCTAGGCTCTCCGCCGAAACAGGTAACTAGACTTGTCAAATATCACAGGAACTACAATCTGAGAAAATAAATTTCACAACATGAAAAAAAAAATGATAAACCATCCAGTTGCGGATCCAGAGGGGGGGGGGGCGTGGGTTACCCCCCTAAAGTAGTATAAAGTAGTGTAATTTACCTAATTAACGCAAGTTTGCATTAATTTAACTTGCTCCTAACGTAAGTTTGTCGGATCAACCTACTTTGCGCCCCCTCCCCTAAAAAAATCCTGGATCTGCCCCTGATACCATCACACCCAGTCCACCAGTTATTAGAAGAAAAAAAATTACTTATTTTCTCAAATTTCATTAACTCCCCGCCTCCTTTTTTTTTTAAAAAATCCTACATAGGCCAATGATTAGATTTCACTGTATGTAAATAATAGATCACGTCATAATTTGTATATAAATTAAGTCATACCTGTGAGATGGGACAGTTGCAAACCACTTGGCCGGCTCACCAAGTTTTTTTCTGCTTTTGCAATTTCGAATAATGCACTTTCTAACCATTTCTCATTGATTGACGCAAACACACTGATCCATAACTGCACGAAGAAGTGGGAGGAGCTTTTTGTTCGCACCAAGGACGAAGACCAGAAATGATCTGCGATAAGCTTACTGGATAATTATATAAACTGTGTTTAGTACACACACGCCAAGGAGACACAATTAGCGATTGACCTTGAACTTAACCTTGACAGTTTCAACATTTAGCCCAACTATTATTTTAAGATAAATTTTTTTTTGTTACCCTTTTATATTCGTAAAATATCTTTTGTTTGGAAGGGGGTGGGGGTGGAACCGGGCACCCCCCTTCTGTATATCACCATGCCTCCAACCCTACGACATTTTCTTATCTAAGGCAGGTATTTGCGTAGGATTGTTTTTTGAAAATATTTCTTAGTGGGGGGAGGGGGAGCCCTGAGGAAATGCTACAAAGACAAATTACACAAAAGATAAATGAACATTGAAGAAGTTGTAAGGATATTGTTATGTGAATAGCTGGTATTTATAAGGGAGGAACTCAACAAATTGTTGCTCCTGGTAAGGTTTTTTCTGAATGATTGTCTAGCAATTAGGCTAATGAAAAGATGTTTTAATACCTTTTATGAGTTCTTTCTTCCCACCAATTTTGGCTTGGATCCAACATCCATTTTGGTAGAACTGCTTAATGATAAAAAATTCAGGTACCCTCTTTTTCTCCTCCACTGTAGATGCAGAGTCGACCCCTGGTTCTGAAAGATGTAATTCGGTTTTCAAGGGTTGCTTCTGATGAAGTTTGGTGGAGGTTTGATAAAAATGTTCTGGTTACTGTTCTGATAATACGAATTTAAGGACTCCCTTCCTCACATAGAATATAATGGGTTTATACCCCCTGAGATATATTATACCCCCTGAGATATAATGGGTATAGATAGAGCTTTAATGCTCTACAAGATTTCGACGTTAGGTAATTAAAGGGTCTTTTTGTGGAAATTATTCGAAATTTCGTAAATTTTAAAGAAACTTTTCTGCTGGTCACTAAACGAAAAGAGCGGTGTTGCTCCGCAATGCATCTACGGTCCAGAAAAGTGTTTCCTAGGCCCTGTCTTCACTCCACCCTTCTTTTCATGCTGCCAAAAAAAGGAGACACATCACTGCTACCCATGTAAAAAAACGTTTTTCTGAAAAAAATAGGGGGCTCAGAACTTCTGGTTTAAGATTCTCGATCATTGAAATTCCAATGATGCATTGTTCATTCCTATACCCCGCCATTTTGGAGGATTTCCAGCTCTTCTTCAAAATCCTTAAAAGTTTGTTTTTGCACTTAACTTCTACTATGGAAATAAACTTATAATGGAGGGTTACCATTCCTGAATGGCCTTGAAATAAAAAAGGTACTTGTGTATTACGCACCACTCAGGGCTTCATTTAATTAGGACCTCTTTCTCTAACGCTCATTCCTAATGAAATATCACAAAATATGATGAAAATATAATACTTTATTAACAAAATTATGGAAACTACAGAAGAAACTTATAGAATGCAGGCCGCCCAGAACGTATTGATGTGATTAAGAATCACGTTTACAAGATTTCTGCCTTCTGACCTCACTGTCACACGCCACATGTACTCCCCTGATATGATTTCAGGTGGTGGCGGGATGTACCTCGGTGCCGTTTATTTTGCCACTTTGCGGAACCCCACATCCTTTCTACTTGTTCGGTGGATGTGCTGGATTCTGGGTTGACAAAATTCTTAGTGTGGTTTTAAAGTCAAATGTTCGAACCTTAATCCCAAATTTGGCGAATCCCAAATTTTCATTTTAAATCTATGGTATTACACTATTCTCTATCAATTCCGATCGCAAACTAAATGTATTTCATACATAAAATTTTCAAAACCGGCTCTACTTAAGTTCTACTTTTATGAAGGACTTGAGTTGCGTATAATACACAAGTACCATACAAAAATTTTCCTCGCTAGACATTTTTTTTTCCAAAACGCGTGTTTGGTTACTATGGACTCTGGTTCGCTCTTTTAGTTGCAACCATAAAAAGACCATAAGATCGTGTGATGATTTCTATAAAGAATTGTCTCAACCTCAAGAAATAACTAGCCCTTGGCAAGAAGGCTTTGTCTTTTTGACCCTGGTTCAAAGCATAATTTCTATATTTTTCTAGGATCTTTCAATCTTTACAATTCAGGAAGGAGGGGAGGTTTGAGGTTGAGAAGGTGGTTCGAAGGTTTTAAGCCCGATTCAAAGCAAAATATCAATGTCTATTTAAGATTTTTTGAATTCTACTATTTGGGAAAGAGGAGAGATTTGAAGTTGAAATACTGTCCCATGTCCTTATTTAGGCTGTAAATTTATTTCTGAAAGTTATTCCACCAGCACTATTTCTTTTTTAATTTTATGAAAAGTGAATATACTAGAAGAGAGGGGGGATAGGGGCAGATACTCATAACACCTCCCTTCTCCTTATTTGAGGTTAGATCGATTCCTGAATGTGTCTCTCAACTGGATTAATAGCATTTTGAGATAGCGAAAAGTCGCTACAGAATATATATATATATATATATATATATATATATATATATATATATATATATATATATATATATATATATATATATATATATATATATATATATATATATATATATATATATATATATATATATATATATATATATATATATATATATATATATATATATATATATATATATATATATATATATATATATATATATATATATATATATATATATATATATATATATATATATATATATATATATATATATATATATATATATATATATATATATATATATATATATATATATATATATATATATATATATATATATATATATAGATATATATGTATGTATGTATGTATGTATGTATGTATGTATGTATATATATATATATATATATATATATATATAGATATATAGATATGTGTGTGTTTGTGTGTGTCTGTGTGTGTGTGTGTGTTTGTATGTGTGTCTCTGTGTCTATCTGTGTGTGTCTGTGTGTATGTTTGTGTGTGTCTCTGTGTGTGTGTGTGTGTGTGTGTGTGTGTGTGTCTGTGTGTATATATATATATATATAAAAACAAACACACACACACACATCCATGTTCAGGCTGTTGATCCACCCCTGAAGCGCTGTATCAATTTTTTTTAGGGGGAGGCTAAGGGTTTTGTCACCTTAGGGTTTTGACCTTAGGGGGAGGCTAAAAAAAGTTTTTTTTTTAGGGGGAGGCTAAGGGTTTTGTTACCTTAGGGTTTTTTTTTACCTAAGGGGGAGGGTAAAAAAGGGTTTTTTAGGGGGAGGCTAAGGGTTTTGTTACCTTATGTTTTTTTACCTTAGGGAGAGGCTAAAAAAAGGGTTTTTTTGGGGGAGGCTAAGGGTTTTGTTACCTTAGTTTTTTTACCTCAGGGGGAGGCTAAAAAAAGGGTTTTTTTTAGGGGGAGGCTAAGGGTTTTATTTTCAAGACTAATTTACGAATCAAGAAATATTTTTAAGTTTGTTAAAAAATTATTTCGAAGGGAGTTAAACCGGGTGTCTACCAGGTTTAACCCTCCCCCTGGATACGACCGTGGAAGGTTGGAAGGGTACTTGTCAGTTATACCGACCACACTCAAGAAGTGAAGTTAGGTTAATCTTAATGAACTATACCAAAATATGATGAAAATATAATGCTTTAGAAACCAATTTATGGAAACTACAACAGAGAATTATGGAAAACAGGCCACCCAGAACGCATTATGTTAAATACCTAATCTAACCAACTCTATGCGTTAAAGATTTAATTAGAATACACCTGTATAGTAGTTTATCTCACTGAGACTAAGCAAATTATCTCCGAATGCAGACAGAGAAACCTGTTTTACTCAGATCAAGCATTTGAATGTGGTCGGGATAACTGACAAGTACCGTTGGGAGGCTGTTTTCTGGAAAGCATCTGGAAGGTTGTTTTTCTGCAGTCCTGTGTTTTTTTCGTTTTTTTTTTTAACGTACAATAACATTTTGCTTTCACTCCGGTAACTTAAATTAGGGTTTGTGTTTTTTATTTTTTTTTGGTTGAAAAAGATGCATAAAATGGGGGGTTAAATTAGAAAAGTAAAGAAAAGTAAAATTATAAAAGTCTGTACTGGTGCATTATACCTAACACACAAAAGAAATCAAATTTGGTTAATGCGAATGAAATAAAATAAAATACGATTGATATATAATAATTTAGAAACAAATGTGGGCTATATATGTGCATATTAGGGGGGGGTAAAGAATAGCATATATTAAATACGTAACCTAACCTAGGTACATCCCCCCCCCCCCCAAACCCCTAAAAACAACAGTTTAAATATTGTAAATTCAATGAGAAACCACGCTCTGCGATCAATTTAGATAGCAAATATCCGCTTTACGGGTCTCCATGTCTGCATTCCTTGGACAGTCTATAACGCTGTGTTAGGTATAACGCACCAGTACCGAAAAATCTTATTTTTTAGACAAATATAGATTATTCTCCAAGGTTTTTTTTTTTTTTATTATTTGTTATTTTTTTTTATTTTAAATTATTTTATTTTATTATATATCGGAAATATGGTTCCGTGAATGGATAGAACTTACACTAATGAATACAATGATATAAGCTTATTTACCCTTCGGTGCAACTTTCAACTATAGACTCGTCAAGGAATCGTACGTCTAAGTGCTATATTATATCATCAGTTACTTTTATAGTTATATCGGAAATATGGTTTCGTGAATGGATAGAACTTACACTAATGAATACAATGATATAAGCTTATTTACCCTTCGGTGCAACTTTCAACTATAGACTCGTCAAGGAATCGTACATCTAAGTGCTATATTATATCATCAGTTACTTTTATATTTGTTTTAAATAAGCGGTCGTGGCCGAGTGGTTAAGGCGTCTGACTAGAAATCAGATTCCCTCTGGGAGCGTAGGTTCGAATCCTACCGACCGCGATATTTTTAAAGTTAGAAATTGGGTTTCTAATATTATTCTATCTCTTAAACTGCAGTATAAATACATATCTGTGTATCCAAGTGTGAGCTTTACTTTTGGTTTTAACTTTAATTTGAATCCTGCCAGTGTTTCAAAAGAAGCTAACGCTCACTGTTCATTGCTGGGTAAAGAGAATAAGAGCCCATTTTCACGAGGATGCGAGCTGGAAGAAAAACCTGTATCCACGTGATTTTGTGTTTTCGCGCTGGATTTGTTCTATTAAATCACGAGTTAATTAAGGCTGTTCTATCCCTCTTTATAGGGATCATTTTGATGGGCTTAGTCTTCAGAAACACAGGAAATGCAATGGGAGATCACAGAATCAAATGAGGAGGAAACAGTTTCATGGACTTGGATTATGCTGATGATTCAAGCATCCTAAATGAAAGTGGGAGCAAAATGAATGAACTTTTAGAGGTTTTGCAATTTCAGGGTGCTAGTATAGGTTTAATAATTAATGTTAAGAAGACTAAGTCACTAAGGCTAGGAATAAGTGAAGATGAAAAGGGGACGTTGGGTATCGAAAAGATTGATCAGGTGAATAGCTTCACTTACCTTGATAGTGCTATTAGTAAAGACGGTGGGGGCAATGAAGATATTAAACGTAGAATAGCCAAGGCTCAGGGTGTTTTTTCACAGTTAAAAAAAGTTTGGAAGAATATGAAGATAAGTCTGATAACCAAGATTAGAATATTGAAATCTACAGTTATGACATTAGTCAAATATGCCTCTGAAGCATGGGCGCTCCGAACAGTGGATGAAGATTTGCTAGATGTTTTCCAGATAAATAGCCCACGGATTGGCTAACTGACCGTATTTCAAATAGTAGGCTGTTTGAAGTGTGGTTCAATCTCGCTTTCTAGGGCTATAATGAGAGAAAGGTTGAGATGGCTAGGGCACGTTTTGCGGATGAAGGATGACAGATTGTCGAAGATTGTACTTTTCGGCCAACCTTCTTGGGCTAAACGGAAAGCAAGTGGTCTGCGGTTGGGGTGGGAGAATTTCATAAAGAAAGATTTAAAGGAAATGGGAACTTCCAGGGAGGGCGTTAATAGGGATGGTTTCAATATTTTGGGATGGAGGAGGAATGTGCGTAGCTGTGTTGGACTCAGGCGGCTTGGCGCTGCGGTGAGTTGTTAGTAGTAGTATATTTGTTCTATGGAAGTATGTTTTGATTCCATCCTCCTCTAATCCATCTCTTGTTTTACTTGATAAAGTGCCTTAGTTCAACCCTGCCTTTACTGTTCACACGGGTGGAATTTTTTTTTATGACTTTTGATTTTCTACGTGGCTGAAGTGATCACGAACCTCTAAAATATGGCTCTCTGAATTTTAAATACATTACCTACATATTTTTAATATACTAAAACATTCTGTATAAATAGGAAAAGAGAAAGATTACCCTTTAAAATCGCTATAAACAAAGCTCCTGGGAGCACTTGCCACCCCTCCCCCCAAAAAACATTTCTTGTAGAGAGGCTCTTGATATCCCACCTCGTCTTTTTCTCCTCTGTTGGCGGTAGCCACGATCACCCCGGGAAAAAATGCGCATGCGTGATCGTTCTTCTAAAAAAATACGAAATTCCACACCCTGTTGAAGGAGCTTGAATCCTTTACATTTCGGTTCTCTGCTACTACTACTGCTACTGCCAACTCACTGCAGCACCAAGCCGCCTGAACACAGCTACGCACGCTCCTTCTCCATCCCAATTTATTCAAAGCCTCCTTCTTTATACCCACCCAGGAAGTTCTCATTCCCCTTAAATTTTTTCTTACGACATCCTCCCACCCCAATCGGGGACGACCTGCTTTTTGTTCTGCCCCAGATGATTTGTTGAAAAGGACAATCTTTGGCAATCTGTAATCCTTCATCCACACAACATGCCCTAGCCATCTCAACCTTTCTTTCATTATAGCCCTAGAAAGGCGGGATTCAACCACATTTTTCTTACATCCTACAATTTGAAATACGGTCAGTCAGCCAGGTACCCAGAACAATCCGTAGGCAATTTCTCTGGAAAACATATAGCAAATCTTCTTCTGTTTTTCGGAACGCCCACACTTTATAGCTATACTTGACCACTGTCATTACCGTAGCTTCCAATATTCTAATTGGAAGCTACAGTAATCTTGGCTCGCAGACTTATCTTCTTATTCTTCCAAACTTCTTTAAATTCCGAAAAAAAACACCCTGGGCCTTGGCTATTCTACTTTTAACGTCTTCACTGTCCCAACCCTCTTAACTAATAATACTACCTAGGTAAGAGAAGCTGTCCACTTGATCAATTTTTACGTTACCCAACATCACCTTTTCATCTTCACTTATTTTTCTTATTTTTGATGCAGAACCCTAGCCATAACGATTTAGTCTTCTTAATATTAATTTTCAAACCTATTCTTGCACCCTGACCTCGCAAAACCTCTAAAAAATCATTCATTTTGCTAGTAATTTCATCTAGGATGCTTAAATCATCAGCAAAATCTAACTCCAGGAGAGTTTTACTTCCCCATTTGATTCCGTATTCCCCCATTGCCATTGCTGTGCTGCTTAAAACAAAGTCCATCAAAATGATTCATACAAATGGGGATAGAGCACATCCCTGCTTGACTCCTAATTTAATACGAAACCAGCTACTAACCTCATTTCCTAGCTTAATCGCAGTAATGTTATTCTCGTGCATAGCGCTAATCACTCTAATGTATTTGTCTGGTATACCATACAAGGATGAGATCTTCGCTAAAGCTCATCTATAAGCGGAATCACACGCTTACTCATATAAAATTGAGGAATCAAGATGTTTGATGACTCAGGCACTTCTCAATTTTTAACCAAAGAATAAAAATTTGGTCGATATATCTTCAACCCTTTCTAAAGCCGCACAGTTTTTTTCTTAAAACGTTGTCTATATCATCTCTTTGTATAAAAAGAACCATGCCACTAAATAGTTTGCTACCTAAAAGAAACAGAATAATCCCTTAATAATTACCACATTCACTCTTGTTACCTTTCCTATACAGGGGTTTAATTAGAGTTTCCCCAAAATCGCTAGGTACTTCCCCTTTTTCAAAAACCATATTCTTAATCTTCATTTATGAAACCACCATATTTAAGAAACTCATTTACCACTCTATCAACGCCATGGGTCTTAGTATTTTTTTAATCCTTTTAGTACTGTCACTAATTCTTCCTCACAGAATAAATCTTCCTTCACGTCCAAAATTTCATAGACTTTTTCAGTATTTTCTATTTCTTTTCATTTAATTCTAGCACGGTTTAGTACATTCTCAATATGTTCTACCCACCTGTCTTTAACTCTTTCCTTATCACTAATTGTGACCCTGTTCCTATTCTGGACTGGGACAAGGCCAGATTGACTATTCCCTCTCAATTTATTAACATGCCAGAACAATATTTTACTATTATGCGTCTTGCTGACAGATTCATCAGGAGACCTACTCCCTGTCTGTGTACCCTATACTTCCTGCCTGAGTAAGTAAATTGTATATCACCTAATTTCATGTTTCTTACCTCTGAGATATGAGTTTATGAAACTCCTAATAAGTCCAGTTCGAAGCGTCTGAATTCGTCAGTCAAAATGCCGATATGATAGTTATTTTTTAATGCTGTAACATTCTAAGTTTTTTTTTTAGAATTCGGTTACTAGTGGCCCGAGTCCCTCCTCACTTACTTTTCGTTACCACGAACTGTCTGACAGACCTACGTCATCAATATGCTTAAACTTTCCAAGACTGGTTTTATCAAATTCGTATGTAGTCATTTATATGAAGCAAAACAGCATAATTAGATTTTAGTCATAATTAGTCATTCCATGGAACAGGCCACTTAACGAGAAGAGAGTGGTAGAAATTGCCTGTTTTTGTCGTTTTTTTTTTTTAATGTAGGCTACAAAATTATTATTATTATTCGTTCATTGCCCTTCAAAAAAAGGTACAATTGACGGAGAATCACCAAAGAAAAAAAATCTGACATAAACAAACATTGAAAAATTCAAATACATGACAAAAAAAAAAAAAAAAAAAAACTCTTCAATGCATACATTACATTAGTACGAACAAACTTTGCCAAAAAATTGATGACCAAGGATCATGAACATTTCTTTGAAAACGGGATAGAGATTTATTAATACTAATATTTGGGCCTGCAAGCTTATAAAAATGGATAATTTTACTCTTTCTTGTCCAAGGAGGCAAATGTAAGAGATATTTAGCAAATCTTAAGGAGATTGATCGTAGGTGCTTTTTACCTGTAACTAAAAAACTTCCAGAAAGGAGCAATGTAAAGCAGATTTGAAAGGGCTATGGCGTTGTAAATGAATGCTAGAAGGTAACGATGAAAGCGTAGTTTACTTTTTACGATTCCACTGTAAGAAGTACTAATTTTACGTTCAACGTGAGATATCAGAAAATGATGTTTGTGGCCGATAGATGCGCCAATTGGAAGACCCAAGTATGTAATGTGGACTGCAGGTTTCATAAGAGAACCATCCATATTTAGGAGAGAAGTAGAGGGATTTCGTCAATTGAAAAGGACAACTTCGGTCTTCTCAGGATTAAAAGCCAGTCCAATTTTTGAATATTCATCTTTGAGGATTCTGAAATTCTGCTCAATGCGCTGGGCCGTACGGCTGAGATTCAAGATGTCATCAGCATAACAAATAAGAGACATGTCGATTCCCCCAAAAATGCAAGAAGGAAGACATTTTGCCTGAGCACCCAGGACACTATTATTGAACAGGGTTGAGGAAGTGATAGCTTCCTGTCTAATCCCTTTCCGGGTTGCAGCGGTAGCTAGCAACCTAGTAAGAGACGATCACGACCGATGTTAAGAAATATAAAAACCCATAACTCCTAAAAAAAGAGTCAGAACAAGCAAAAATTACACCATTAGAACCGCCTTGTCCGAAACCCCTATATAGGAATTTTTCTGTCCCTTGGCTTGAATAGCAAGGGAAATATATTGGCTTGAAAATCAAGAAAAGTGGCAGCTACTACAGCATTCTGCCTAAACGGCATTTATTTTTTTTTTTCTTCCGCAGATAGCTTGGCACTGGAACATCGTAGAAAGTTGTTCAATGGCTCATTTTAAAGGAAATTAATAGGGCTAAAAACCTTTTGTAATTAAAATAAATTATTTTTTAAAATAGAATCAATTTTTTTTCGAAAAATCTTAACAGGGATGGCGTACTGAGGAATCACAGGCATATTCGAGGGATTACAAGAGTTCGGCCTCACACGAGAATTAGTGCAATTCTATTGGGATTGATGAAGAGCCGATTGCAGCGGAAAACGGGATGGGACTTTTAAACGCACTCTAAGATTCCTGTATAAATCCCTGAGAACACGGACAACTGATGGGTTGACGCCTTGCTCTGCCATATGAAGAAGCATGGATGAATGAAGTAAGGAATCGAACACACGTTTAAAGTCACGTCCGGTGAGGATCAGACTTTCTCCCGAAGATTCAGCGTCAGCGAGGGCGTTAAAAATTGTTGTAAGAGCATTCAATAATTTCTGAGACCACACTGGCTAGTCATGATAAAACATAAAATCGAAGAAAAGAAGAAAACGAGAACAATAAACAGTCAGTGAAAAAATTGAAAAATCCTGCAAATATTTCGGTCAAGACCTCCGCTTGACCGCCCTCAGTGCAGAATAAAACTGATAAAAAAAAATCTAAAAAACAAACCTTAAAACAAAACACCAAACTAAAATAGGATGACCCTTTCTCAGTAACGGTGAAAGGGTAACTGAATTTTATTCTGTACCAAGGACGGTCAAGCGGAGGTCTTGACCGAAATATTTGCATGATTTTTCAATTTTTTCACTGGCTGTTTATTGTCCTCGTTTTCTTCTTTTCTTCATTTTATGTTTTATTTGTATAGAGTATTATCGGAATTAGTTCTATACATTAATTTTACACATTAAATTATTAAGTATTGTTTCCCTAATTTACTACCTACTACCCGAATTTTGTTTACCCCCCTAAGTATTTATAACCCTTGTAAAATTATATTGGTTAATTCGAGAAGATATCCAGAAATCTAAGCCCACATATTTTTTTAAAACTATTATAGAATGAAGACTTGTAAAAATTCTTAGAAAATCACCAAAGTTTACCCGCTAAAATACCTAAAACAAATCCCCATTTTAGGGGGAAATCTCTAAAAGGAAACACTGACTAAATTTGACATTTTTCAGGTTGCTGACAAAGATTACCGTCGTTTAAGCCCAAATCAGCTGGTAGGCCTCCGACATGCTGGTTATATAATTCAATTAAAAAATATAAAAAAAGACAAGGACGGACGTATTAGAGAACTAGAAGTAGAATGTAAGCCGACTGGAGAAGTGCCTAAGCCAAAAGCCTTTATTCATTGGGTATCAAATCCAATTGAAGTTGAAGTTAGGTTATATGATAGACTGTGAGTACGAATTGTTCAAACTAATAACGTTTTGCTTGAGGTTTTATTTTTGACCCTGAAGAATTTAAATAAAATTAGAATATAGAGAAATATAAGAATAATATATAAAATAATTAGAATTAGGATAGAATAATTTAAATAGAATACGGATGAATTATTTAATTTTTTTTTCTTTATATCTTCTTGATAAAAATCGATTACACGTGAATAATCGGTTACTCGTGAAAAGCCATTATTCTAGTTTCAGTTTTGAAGACTTCAAACGACTCGAACTTCATCAAATTTTTATTTTAATTTAATAACATAAGAAATTAGACAGAACCTAAAATTCAGCAACTTGGCATGCCTCCTGTTGGGTTAAAAAAAAAAAATAAATAAAATAAACAGCAGCAAAAAAAAAGAAGTAAAAACTAGCATCACAAGAAATATAGGAAGCTTGCAACTTCAAAGATGTACATTATTTAAAATATATATTGTTTCTCAAAAAAAGTAAAAGAACGAATTATAGATAAATCGATCTCCTGAAGAATTTAAGATAACTATGAAGATAACTATAAATCCTCTAGAATTTAAATACAATTATAATATAGAGAAATATAAGAATAATAAATAAAAGAATCAGAATTAGGATAGAATAATTTGAATAGAATACGGATGAATTATTTTGAAATTTTTTTTCTTTATCTCTTCTTGATAAAAAGTCGGTTAGTCGTGAATAATGGTTTACTCGTGAAAAGCCATTATTCTAGTTTCACTGTTGAATACTTCAAACGACTGGAACTTCATCAAATTTTTGTTTTAATTCAATATCATGAGAAATTAGACAGAACCTAAAATTCAGCAACTTGGTATGCCTCTTATTGGGTAAAAAAAAAAGAAATAACAGCAGCAAAAAACAAAAAAAGAAGTAAAAAACTTGCATCACAAGAAATATAGGAAGCTTGCAACTTCAAAGATGTACATTATTTAAAATATATATTGTTTCTCAAAAAAATTAAAATAACGAATTATAGATAACTCGATCTCCATGAAGAATTTAAGATAACTATAAATCCTGAAGAATTTAAATAAAATTAGAATATAGAGAAATATAAGAATAATATATATAAGAATTGGAATTAGGATAGAATAATTTAAATAGAATTTTTATAAATTATTTTCAATTTTGTAAATTTCTTCCTTATCTTCCCCTTTGACAAAAAAAATTGTTACTCGTGAGTAATTTAGTTGTTTCCTGCATAATTGCAACCGTAGAGATGCAGCATAGGAAATTCTTAAGCATGGCTTATGCGTGTTGACCACCTTGCCATGTTCTTATTGGATTTATTTGTGGATTATGTGTTTTTCTCTTGTGTGTTTTATTTTATTTACACTCTCCATCATTATACGACTGTATGTCATAATAAATAAATAAATAAATTAACTAATATTATTAAAAATAAGTAAATGAATACATAATAATTAAATTGAGTAGAAATATATAAATTAATTAATAGAAAAATACTACTAATACTACTAACAACTCACCGCAGCACCAAGCCGCCTGAGGCCAACACAGCTACGCACGATCCTCCTCCACCCCAATTTATTCAAAGCCTCCCTTTTTACACCCGCCCACGAAGTTCCCATTTCCTTTAAATCTTTCTTTATGACGTCCTCCCACCCCAGACGGGGACGACCTGCTTTCCGTTTAGCCCTAGATGGTTGGCCGAAAAGAACAATCTTCGGCAATCTGTCATCCTTCATCCACACAACGTGCCCTAGCCACCTCAACCTATCTTTCATTATAGCCCTAGAGATCGGTACTGAACCACATTTTTCGTACAGCCTATTGTTTGAAATACAGTCAGTCAGCTGGGCACCCAGAACAATCCTTAAGCAATTTCTCTGGAAAACATTTAGCAAATCTTCATCCGCTCTTCGGAGCGTCCATGCTTCAGAGCCATATTTGACCACTGTCATCACTGTAGCTTCTAACATTCTAATCCTGGTTTGCAGACTTATCTTCTTTTCTTCAAGACTTATCTTATCTCTGAAAAAAAACCCTGAGCCTTGGCTATACTATATTTAATATCTTCACTGCTCTCACCATCTCTACTAGTAATACTACCAAGGTAAGTGAAGCTGCCCACCTGATCAATCTTTTCATTACCCAAAGTCACCTTTTCACCTTCACTTATTCCTAGCCTTAGTGACTTAGTCTTCCTAATATTAATTTTCAAACCAATTCTAGCACCCTGAACTCGCAAAACCTCTAAAACTTCATAAACTTTATAAACTTCACAAACTTTAATGTATTTGTCTGGTATACCATACAAGGATAAAACCTTTACTAAAGCTCTTCTATCAACAGAATCGAACGCTTGCTCGTAATCTATAAAACTGAGGACCAATGGTGTTTGGAAACTCAGGCACTTCTCAATTATTAGCCTAAGAGTGAAAATTTGGTCGACATATCCTCTACCTTTTCTAAAACCGCACTGCTCTTCTCTTAAAACTTTGGCTACGGCATCTCTCAGTCTAAAAAGTATCATATTACTAAGTAATTTTCCACCTACAGAAACCAAAACTATTGCCTCGATAATCACCACACTCACTTTTATTACCTATCTTATAAAGTGGCTTAATTAAGGTTTTTCAGAAATTCTTATGTTCTTCCTCTTTTTCGATAATAATGTTCATAATCTTCAATAAATTATTTCTAACCTCAGACCCACCATATTTAAGAAACTCATTTACCCCCCAATCAGCATCTGGGGCCTTCTTATTTTTTAATCCTTTTAGTACTGTTGCTAATTCCTCCTCACAAAACAAATCTTCCTTCACACCCAAAGAATCACGAACTTTATCATTTTCATCTATATTTTTTCCTGCAACTCTATCTCGGTTAAGCAAGTTCTCAAAATGTTCGGCCATCTCTCTTTAGTTTTTTCCTTATCGCTAATTGCGACCCTATTCCTATCTTTCACTGGGATAAGTCCGGATTGACTACTCCCTCTCAATTTGTTAACGTGCCAGTACAATATTTTACTATTATGCCGTCTAGCTGCATCTTCCAGATCCTCGGCAATTTTACCCATGGCCTCCACTTCACACCTCCTTAGTTCATCCACTTTCTTTACATTTCTTTTGTTTTCATACGATCTATCACTCAGATAATTCTTGTACAAGTCCTTTCTCCTTTCTATTAAACATGAAGCTTTTTCACTAATATTCTTAGCTGCAGTTCTAGCTTTCTTCCCTAATACACCTTCAGCAACTTCACAAATTATTTTTCTGAAACTATTCCATCCATCTTCTACATTGTAAAATTTTAAACTCTCCAGTTTAGCATTCAACTTTTCTTGGAAAGTTTCTCTCAAATTCTCATCCTGGAGTCTACCAACATCAAACCTTCCCAGAAGGTAGTTACCCTTCCGAAATTTCAGCTTGAAATTAACCCTTGACACTACTAGATGGTGATGTTTACTTTTAATTACAATAACAGCACTCCTAAATACCCTAGTATCTTGTATTGACCCTGCCAGTCTTTGGTTTACAATAAAATAATCAGTAAGGTTTGCTGTCTTACCATCACATGAATACCATGTTATCTTATGAGCCATTTTATGACCAAATACCTTGTTGGTTATTACTAGATTGTTATACCTGCAAAATCGCAAAAGTCTGTATCCATTACTGTTTTTTTTCCTACACCAAATTTACCTAGGCTAGAATACCATCTATCCCTATTTCTACCAACCTGGGCGTTAAAATCTCCCAGTAATAACATCATACTACCTGGGACCTTGTCTATTTGCTCCTGTAACTGTTAGTAAAATTCATCTGAGTCCCTAGTATCTCTGTCAGTCGGTTCTACAGGGGCGTATACTACTATAACTGATACCCTGAACTTTCTAGTCATAAAATGAGCAATTAGTATTCTATTATTAATGCCTTCCCAGCCTAATAGGAAACAAAGAACGAACCCTTTCTTCGTTTCCTTTCGTTCCTTTCGGTTCCTTTCGTTCGTTCATGTTATACTGAAGTCATATAAGGTGCAACCACAATCAGGTGCATTTTTTTTTTTCGAAAAAGGAAACCGGTTTTCCCCTCTTCGGATTCTTCTTCTTACATTATAATTGCCTAAATCTTTTTATGTTGCTCTCCATTTTTGTTTTCTGCTATCTATCTTTTGTCAGATTTTGCAATCATTTTCTAGTCCCTAGTCTAGTTCCATTTCCTATTTTATATTGAAACTTAAAATAATTAAATCTTTGGCTGTTTTCTT
Organism: Artemia sp. Qi Xiang Cuo; assembly: GCF_049724085.1. Lineage (NCBI taxonomy): Eukaryota > Metazoa > Arthropoda > Branchiopoda > Anostraca > Artemiidae > Artemia > Artemia sp. Qi Xiang Cuo. The sequence goes on along the minus strand of NC_142808.1, from coordinate 3,075,369 downwards.
GCAAGATCAACGTCAACTCCAATAGAAAATTGGAAGTTATGCAAGAGCGAAAACTTGCATTTCTGTCCCAATTGTATTGAACAAGTTGTATTGAATTTATTTAAATTATTAATTGAATTAATCTACTGAATTTAATGAATAAAAATACTTATTAAAATATATTGACATAAATCTCAATTGTGAAAGCTTCAATGAAAATGTCAAAACTTGCTTGAATTTATATTTGCTATACTTGTGAATGAGAAAATACTTCTTCACAAGTTAGAATACAGAAACCTCACGAATTAAGTAAGGCCTCCATTTCAACATGAACTTAATCAGACAGCAAAAACGGAAACAAAACATTGAGATTTGAACTTCAAACAGGAGCAAAATTCGTTCTTCCCCTAAGTTAAATGACCAACATAATGATAAATACCATTTTAGTCTAAAAAATCTAACTAATTTAAAAATTTATTCCATTTTTACATAATTTCTTGTCTTTGTATTTCTTGTCTAGGAAGTTGAAATAGGAAGAATTCTCATCTAGGAAGTTAAAATTCTCGTCTAGTAAGTTGAAATAACTGGCGGATTATCTACTTCTTCTTCATCGTTTCATTAGCAGGAACTAAAGTTTAAGTTTTCTGAATACCGCGTATTATTAATGATAATATAAGCCCAATTTTTCTTATTTACATTAGATAATTATATATGCACATACCGTATCCTGATAGAAAATTCCAAAATTTTGTGTAAATTGGAAACGTTCAGGGGGGGGGGGCTGTAGAGGGCCAGCATATCGATATTTTGGACAGCAATGTTTAACTGCTTTGTCAGTGTAGTAGGCGAGTGTTTTTGGCCATTTATCTAATTAACAACAAAGAAAAGTCGGATGATGATAATAAAGAATTGGATGAACTAAAAATCCTATGTGAATATAATGAAAAATAGTTTGCTTATTGGTATGACTGATAAGTATTTCGTATTGCAGCAACCTAGGCCGTATCCAGGGGAGGGTTAGGGGGGTTTTGACCCCCGCCCCCCGAAAAGTTTGTGTCCAACTCGTAATAACGTAACAAAAATGAATGTGAACAAATTTTGATGCAGTTTTTAAATCCTTTGGAACCCCCCCCCCCTATACAAAAAATCTTGGATACAACCCTGGTAGCAACTCTTTTCTGTGTGAACCTAGTATTAGGCCGTTTTTGAAGCACCTCGTTTAGTTAAAAAACACTACTGTTGCGAATTTATCTCTCGTGTACCTTAATTTTCAGTTTTGATTTTCTTTGTCTCTGAGTTAGTTTTGAAAATGTAATTCCTGTTATTTCAGTAAAATTTTGAACCATATTATTGGTAATTTTCTAGATTTAGGGAATGTATTTGCAGATCTTTAAAACGTAATAAATTTTGGATTGAGCAAAGTTATGAAGCTGCAAGTACTTCTCTTATGCTTCATTTAAGCAGAAGATTTATTTTGCAAGGTTCATTTTTTTATATAACAATGATATTGAAAGGTCATCAAAGGTCAGTGCCCTCTAGAGGGACAAGGAGTGGAGGTAGGTACTTCAAAATACCTTCCCGGTACATGATTTAGTCTCTAGATTTATCCTTGAAAGTTTCATTTTCCTAACCTTGCTACTTTTCATGATGTCTAGAATTTTACCTAATATAAAATATATATTTAAAAATATATACACCGGTTCCTTTTTTGCTTTGACTGAGGTTTGCTTAAGAGAAGTGCTGTAAACTATTCAATATGGGGTATATTTTTCAGGTTTAAGCACAAGCACCCTGAAGATCCGTCTGAAGTGCCTGGTGGCTTTCTAACAGACTGTGATAAGGATTCAATGAAAGTTTGTAATGCCTTTGCTGAAGTATCCCTTAGAGATGTTAAAGTGTATGATAAATACCAATTTGAGAGATTAGGCTTCTTCTCGGTTGACACAGATACGGATATATCTAAGGAAAAGGTGAGTAATATTTGTTCAGACGGTTGAACTCAGTTAATATTAAAACATTTCGCATAAGCCTGTTTTTATATTTAATTTTTTATAAAAAGTTTCTCTCTGTCATGGCTTAACTAGTGCACTTATCCCTTTTCTTTGTTTTTATTCCTTTACTCTACACGCGGCGGAAGTTTTTAAAAGCAATATTCGAGTGCCAGTTGTGTCACTACTTTGTGGTAGTCACTAATACATTTCAAATCAATGGCGTGTTGTTTTACCTTTGAAAGCAGGCCGAAACTGCCATGGTCGGCCTGTGCTGGCTAGCAAAATAAAAATTCTTAAATTGCCAATGACAGTCACCGCGTGGCGGAAGTTTGTAAAACAACACAATTATTAGTTGCTTTACTATTCTGGTAGTCTAACTAATGCCTTTAAAAACAATGTCGTAGTGTTTTAACTTTAAAAACAGGCAGAACCTGCCATAGTCGGCCTGTGCTGGCTAGAAAAATATAAATTCTTAAATTGCCAATGACAGTCACCGCGTGGCGGAAGTTTGTAAAACAACACAATTATTTGTTGCGTTACTACTCTGGTAGTCTAACTAATGCCTTTAAAAACAATGTCGTACTGTTTTAACTTTAAAAACAGGCCGAACCTGCCATAGTCGGCCTGTGCTGTCTAGAAAAATAAAAATTCTTAAATTGCCAATGACAGTCAACGCGTGGCGGATAATTGTAAAACAACACAATTATTAGTTACATTACTACTCTGGTAGTCTAACTAATGCCTTTAAAAACAATATCGTACTGTTTTAGCTTTAAAAACAGCCTGAACCTGTCACAGTTGGCCTCTGTTGGTTACAAACATCAAAATTTCTTAAATTGCCAATGACAGTCAACGCGTGGCGGTAGTTTGTAAAACAACACAATCATTAGTTGCGTTACTACTCTGGTAGTCTAACTAATGCCTTTAAAAACAATTTTGTACTATTTTAATTATAAAAACAGGTCAAACCTGCCATAGTCGGCCTGTGCTGGCTAGAAAAATAAAAATTCTTAAATTGCCAATAACACTTGACGTATGGTGGAAGTGTGTAAAACAACACAATTATTTGTTGCGTTACTGCTCTGGTAGTCTAACTAATGCCTTAAAAAACAATATCGTACTGTTTTAACTTTAAAAACAGGCCGAACCTGCCATAGTCAGCCTGTGCTGACTAGAAAAAATAAAAATTCTTAAATTGCCAATGACAGTCACCGCGTGGCGGATGTTTGTGAAACAACACAATTATTAGTTGCGTTACTACTCTGGTAGTCTAACCAATGCCTTTAGAAACAATGTCGTACTATTTTAACTTTAAAAATAGGCCGAACCTGCCATAGTTGGCCTGTACTGGCTAGAAAAATAAAAATTCTTAAATTGCCAATGACAGTCACCGCGTGGCGGATGTTTGTAAAACAACACAATTGTTAGTTGTGTTACTACTCTGGTAGTCTAACTAATGCCTTTAAAAACAATGTCGTACTATTTTAACTTTAAAAACAGGCCGAACCTGCCATAGTCGGCCTGTTCTGGCTAGAAAAATAAAAATTCTTAAATTGCCAATGACAGTCACCGCGTGGCGGATGTTTGTAAAACAACACAATTATTAGTTGTGTTACTACTCTGGTAGTCTAATTAGTGCCTTTAAAAACAATGTCGTACTATTTTAACTTTAAAAACAGGCTGAACCTGCCATAGTCGGCCTGTGCTGGCTAGAAAAATAAAAATTTTTAGATTGCCAATGACAGTCACCGCGTGGCGGAAGTTTGTAAAACAACACAATTATTAGTTGCATTACTACTCTGGTAGTCTAACTAATGCCTTTAAAAACAATGTCGTACTGTTTTAACTTTAAAAACAGGCCGAACCTGCCATAGTCGGCATGTGCTGGCTAGAAAAATAAAAATTCTTAAATTGCCAATGACAGTCACCGCGTGGCGGAAGTTTGTAAAACAACACAATTGTTAGTTGCGTTACTACTCTGGTAGTCGAACTAATGCCTTTAAAAACAATGTCGTACTATTTTAACTTTAAAAACAGGCGGAACCTGCCATAGTCGGCCTGTGCTGGCTAGAAAAATAAAAATTCTTAAATTGCCAATGACAGTCACTGAGTGGTGGAGGTTTGTAAAACAACACAGTTATTAGTTGCGTTACTACTCTGGTAGTCTAACTAATGCCTTTAAAAACAATGTCGTACTGTTTTAACTTTAAAAACAGGCCGAACCTGCCATAGTCGGCCTGTGCTGGCTAGAAAAATGAAAATTCTTAAGTTGCCAATGACAGTCACCGCGTGGCGGAAATTTGTAAAACAACACGATTATTAGTTGCGTTACTACTCTGGTAGTCTAACTAATGCCTTTAAAAACAATTTCGTACTGTTTTAACTTTAAAAACAGGCCGAACCTGCCATAGTCAGCCTGTGCTGGCTAGAAAAATAAAAATTCTTAAATTGCCAATGACAGTCACCGCGTGGCGGAAGTTTGTAAAACAACACAATTATTAGTTACATTACTACTCTGGTAGTCTAACTAATGCCTTTAAAAACAATATTGTACTGTTTTAACTTTAAAAACAGCCTGAACCTGTCACAGTCGGCCTCTGTTGGTTACAAACATCAAAATTTCTTAAATTGCCAATGACAGTCAACGCGTGGCGGAAGTTTGTAAAACAACACAATCATTAGTTGCGTTACTACTCTGGTAGTCTAACTAATGCCTTTAAAAACAATTTTGTACTATTTTAATTTTAAAAACAGGCCAAACCTGCCATAGTCGGCCTGTGCTGGCTAGAAAAAATAAAAATTCTTAAATTGCCAATAACACTTGACGTATGGTGGAAGTGTGTAAAACAACACAATTATTTGTTGCGTTACTACTCTGGTAGTCTAACTAATGCCTTTAAAAACATTGTCGTACTGTTTTAACTTTAAAAACAGGCCGAACCTGCCATAGTCAGCCTGTGCTGACTAGAAAAAATAAAAATTCTTAAATTGCCAATGACAGTCACCGCGTGGCGGATGTTTGTGAAACAACACAATTATTAGTTGCGTTACTACTCTGGTAGTCTAACTAATGCCTTTAGAAACAATGTCGTACTGTTTTAACTTTAAAAACAGGCCGAACCTGCCATAGTCGGCCTGTGCTGGCTAGAAAAATAAAAATTCTTAAATTGCCAATGACAGTCAACGCGTGGCGGAAGTTTGTAAAACAACACAATTATTAGTTACATTACTACTCTGGTAGTCTAACTAATGCCTTTAAAGACAATGTCGTACTATTTTAACTTTAAAAACAGGCGGAACCTGCCATAGTCGGCCTGTGCTGGCTAGAAAAATGAAAATTCTTAAATTGCCAATGACAGTCACCGCGTGGAGGATGTTTGTGAAACAACACAGTTATTAGTTGCGTTACTACTCTGGTAGTCTAACCAATGCCTTTAAAAACAATGTCGTACTGTTTTAAATTTAAAAACAGGCCGAAACTGCCATAGTCGGCCTCTGCTGGCTAGAAAGATAAAAATTCTTAAATTGCCAATAACACTCGACGTATGGTGGAAGTGTGTAAAACAATACAAGTACCAGTTGCGTTACTACTCTGGTAGTCTAACTAATGCCTTTAAAAACAATGTCGTAGTGTTTTAACTTTAAAAACAGGCCGAACCTGCCATAGTCGGCCTGTGCTGGCCAGAAAAATATAAATTCTTAAATTGCCAATGACAGTCACCGCGTGGCGGAAGTTTGTAAAACAACACAATTATTAGTTACATTACTACTCTGGTAGTCTAACTAATGCCTTTAAAAACAATATTGTACTGTTTTAACTTTAAAAACAGCCTGAACCTGTCACAGTCGGCCTCTGTTGGTTACAAACATCAAAATTTCTTAAATTGCCAATGACAGTCAACGCGTGGCTGTAGTTTGTAAAACAACACAATCATTAGTTGCGTTACTACTCTGGTAGTCTAACTAATGCCTTTAAAAACAATTTTGTACTATTTTAATTTTAAAAACAGGCCAAACCTGCCATAAATTGCCAATAACACTCGACGTATGGTGGAAGTGTGTAAAACAATACAAGTACCAGTTGCGTTACTACTCTGGTAGTCTAACTAATGCCTTCAGAAACAATATCGTATTGTTTTAACTTTATGAAAAGGCCGAATCTGGCACATTCGATCTATGATGACTAGAAACATCAAAATTTTTAAATTTCCAGTGGTAGTTGCTGTTTGGTTTAAGTGTGTAACCAGTTACGTCACTACTCTGGTAGTCTAAGTAATGCCTTTAAAAACAACATTGTATTTAGACTTTAAAAACAGGCTGAATCTGGTAGATTAGGCATGTGTTGGTTAGAAACATCAAAAATGCCAAATCTGGCACATCTGAAACTCAAGGTGCTGGCATCAAGCAATAGCTAATGTGAGAAAAAGCCAAGACAGATAGTCTGAGTGAGAGGCAAATCTGGCATAAGCGTTTTTTAGAATTGTATAAAAATGATGTAATTTTACTTGTTGATAAATCAGTCTGTCATCCATCCATAAGTCCATCCATCCATCCATCCTAGGGCAGAACTAAGGTAGAGAGTCATAGAACTACGGATGGATGATCGGGATTATTTTGGGTTTACTCATGACGGTCCACGGGACTTGTATCCGAAATGGGGGACTAGAAACATAAAAATTCTTAAATTGCCAATGACAGTCGACGCATGGCGGAATTTTGTAAAACAACAAAATTGCTAGTTGCGTCACTAATCTGGTAGTTTAAGTAATGCCTTTAAAACAATGTGATACTGTTATTAACTTTAAAAATTCTTAAATTGCCAATGACAGTCGACGCGTGGCGGAAGTGGGTAAAACAATACAAGTACCAGTTCTTAAATTCCAGTTCTTAATCAAAATTCTTAGATTGCCAATGATGAAAATACAAATTTGCTGGCCCCTGTACTCATCTTTGGTCTATTCATACCTGATAATGACGATTTTTTTAAATGATTTTTCTTTTGGCTGTTTCAAAATTATGAAGTTTTCAGGGCAATGCCATATTTTTTATCAGCGTTGCCATGGTCCAAACTAGCACAAGTTGATTAATAAAAAAATTATTAGTTAAATTAAACAGCGCTTGTCCCTTGATTCCCAAAGACAGCCCTACCTTAAAAGGGTACCTACACCCTCTTAACGTAGACACGTAGATCGCCACTACCGGTTTGGTTTGCCACCACTTTCCCCTTTTTTATTCTTTTACATCTTTTGTGTAAAATTGTAAACTTGTTTCAATTATTTTGTGTCAGAATTTTTCAAAATCAAGGAGGGGGGGGGGGGTAATTTCTTATGTTTAACAATGAAAACGTCCAAAAAGGTATTTTTAGATGAAAATAGCCAAGCAAATTTTAAAATTTGGGGAATGGACAAAAATGCCGAAGGGGGGGGGGAATTGACGTGTCTTTGTCTTGCATCTTTTGCCAGGTTCAGCATCTCATTTGATTTTTTCCCAAATTCACGGGATCTTTTAATCTAGAAAATGTCATATACATCTCAAACACATAAGATATTCTCTACTTGACACCTAATCCGATTCTCTCTATTCTCTTCTTTTATTCTGTTTTTTTGTACCTTTCGCCAAATTCATGAAGTCGCTTGTTTATGCTGGACCTGCACACTAGTCAGTTGTAGCGATTCGGTTATTCACTTTGCTCTTATTAAATTTCCTTTATCAACAGAAAATGCTGTTCAAGCAAAAGGCTCCGAAATCATTTTTTTTTCTTCGTGAGTTTGGTGCCATTTGTTTTTAGCCTATTTTCTGCTGAATTTTTATAATACTGAATTATCTTTGGTAGGTGTTCAAACAAAAGTTTCTAAAATCATTTTTTTTTCGTGAGTTTGGTGCCATATTTGTTTAGCCTATTTTCTGCTAATTTTCTATAATGCTGATTTATGTCGGTAGGTGTTCAAACAAAAGGTTCCAAAATAAAATTTTTTTTTTTTTTATGGTTTTTGTGCCATATGTTTCTAGCCTATTTTCTGCTCATTTTCTACAATGTTGATTTATCTCTGATAGATGTTCAAACAAAAGGTTCCAAAATCATACTTTATTTTCATGAGTTTGGTGCCATATATTTTTAGCCTATATTCTGTTGATTTTATATAATGCTGATTTATCTCTGGTAGATGTTCAAACAAAAGGTTCCAAAATAATATTTGTTTTTCATGAGTTTGGTGCCCTATGTTTTTAACTTATTTTCTGCTGATTTTTTGTAATGCTGATTTATCTCTGGTAGGTGTTCAAACAAGAGTTTCCTAAATCATTTTTTTTTCGTGAGTTTGGTGCCATATTTGTTTAGCCTATTTTCTGCTAATTTTCTATAATGCTGATTTATGTCTGGTAGGTGTTCAGACAAAAGGTTCCAAAATCATTTTTTTTTATGATTTTGGTGCCATATGTTTCTAGCCTATTTTCTGCTGATTTTCTATAATGCTGATTTATCTCTGGTAGATGTTATGTTCAAACAAAAGCTTCCAAAATCATATTTTTTTTCATGAGTTTGGTGCCATATATTTCTAGCCTATTTTCGGCTGATCTTCTATAATGCTGACTTATCTCTGGTAGACGTTCAAACAAAAGGTTCCAAAATCGTATTTTTTTTTTATGAGTTTGGTGCCATATGTTTTTAACTTATTTCCGCTGATTTTTAAGCATATGTATAAAGTATATAGTTAAGTATATGTCCTTTCAACTTTTTAACTTTTAAAAGACAAATAGAATACTTTTAAAGTTTAACCACAGAGAAAAAGAGAGGTACAACTGCTTTAATTCTATTCGTTTACTAGCATGTTTTGTTATTCTGATTCTTCTAATATATTTTGTAAGCCAATCACAATTTTTGATTATTTTCTTCTTATTGTTATTATCATTTTATTGTTTGTTATTCTATTTTTTGTTATTGTTTGTCATTATACTTTGTTATTATTTATTATTTTCTCGGCTATCATTTTTTATTCTTTGACTCTTCTAATATATTTTGTTAATCAATCATATTACACCTTGATCACACTAGTCAGATCGAAACACTGAATAATCCCGTCTTTTTTTTACCCATTGTTGTGTTTACTCTCTTTTGCTATGTCAACTTTTGAGCCACCAACTAGGATGCAAAACTTGATCGGTTCTTAAAAGTAAACTTTCTCTTTTTCTATAACTTTACAATATAGAGTTATATCTAAAATCTTGTGAATTGGATCACTACCTAGAAATTTTCAATGTACCAAGGACAGTGAAAATTAAATAGGATTTTTTTGATTGGTTATGTGGATATTACCGTATACATCATAAAAAGTAAGGAAAAAGTGGCGCTTCAGTTCTTAATGAGAAAGATTTCCAAATGCAGGTGACAGGTTTTCGGTGCTTTAATTCTTAATGAGATAGATCTCCAAATGTAGTTGACAGGTTTTCAGTGCTTCACTTCTGAATGAGATAGATCTCCAAATGCAGTAGACCGGTTTTCGGTGCTTCAGTTCTAAATGAGATAGATCTCCAAATTAAGTTGACAGGTTTTTGGTTCTTCAGTTCTTAATGAGATTTATCTCCAATTGCGGTTGACAGGTTTTCGGTGCTTCAATTCTTAATGAGATAAATCTCCAAATGCAGTTGACAGGTTTTCGGTGCTTTAGTTCTTAATGAGATAGATCGCCAAATGCGGTTGACAGGTTTTTGGTGCTTAAGTTCGTAATGACATAGATCTCCAAATGCAGTTGACAGGTTTTCGGTTCTTCAGTTAATGAGCCAGATCTCCAAATGTAGTTGACAAGTTTTCGGTTTTAACAAGCATCAAAATTAAAAAAGGAATCGTGGGTGAAATAACAGTAAAAAAATAAGTTAAAAATAATGGCGCCAAAGGGCTTAAGAAGCATACTACTACTACTACTAACAAGTCACTGCCGCACCAAGCCGCCTGAGACCAACACAGCTACGCACGCTCCTCCTCCTCCCCTACCTATATGATGCCTCCCTTTTTACATTATTTGACGAAGTATTTAGGTCTACCTAATTTTTCTTTTAAACGTTCTTCTACCTTAGACAAGGCTAGCTCAATTTCTAGTTTACTTTAAGTAGATTGCCAACAAGGGCACTCCCTAAAAATCTGTCTTTGAAAGTGAGGTTGTCTTGGGATTCGATAAATTGTTATTGTTTTAGTTTTACCTATTTATTTTCGCTGTTTGATGATATCGCAACAATGACGAAAATATAATTGTCCTAAAAACTAATGCCCTGAAAACTTCACAATATTGAAAGAGCCCAAAAACTGCTCAATTTTGGGTTTCAGGTACAAATACGTTTAAGATGGGTCCAGAGAGAGGATGGGGAGCAAAAAGCTTTTATTTTAATGTTTTTTTCTAATTTAAGGTTTTAAAAGAGTTGTATATCCTATGTTTTTATTCTGGGTGCTGCTCAAGTAAAGGAAACAAGGCTGCTGTTTTTTTTTTATACAGCCTTGACTTCCAGTACAGGGTTCGACTGAACTAAACGTAACAGGAAAAAGCTATCGTGTTTGTATTTTGAGGTTTTAAGCAGCTTTTACGATAATTAACCACGGATTTGTTGTTTAAATGAATAATTTTAGTTTTAATTTAGGTTTTTATTTTTTTTTTAAACTAACTTTTATAATCCTTGTAAAGGGGGGAATAATTAACATTGTTATTTTATAAAATTGTAATCCACAGCCTTTACACCAAATTATAAAACAGAAAATCTGGTTTTTGGTTGTCATAAGTAAGACATAAGCCTTATGTAAAGAAAACTAAACTATTTGCTGGAGAGTGGGAAATGAATCAGTTTAAATTGAATAAAAAACAGATTTATGATATTTTTTGATTTCTTAGTAACTGAAATGGAAAGTTTTAATTTTAGTATGTGAACACTACCTACATATTGAATGGTATAAGTGATATTTTGGAGGCTGAGAACATTGGTTAAGTTATAAACATATTGAATTTGTTTTTTTTTATATTGAAATATATTTTTTTTATTGTGATTTTGTTTTCTTTCTGTTTTTTGTAAAAATGGGAAAATAAATCATAAATCTTTCGGTTCTAAAAAATACTTTTGATAAGTTCACAAGTTCGTAAGTTTATTAATCCATATTCATAAACAAATAAATAAATTAAACAACACTTTCACGCTGGAGAAAACCTATAAAGGTTTGCGATCGCTTGAAAGTCCACGTAACTACTTACCTATTAACTCAACTATTTACATAAACTACAACTATTTAATTAAAACTATTATAAATAAAACAAAATAAATAAACCATAACCTATATAAAAAAAAATATAGAAAAATAAATAAATAACTGAATTAAAAATAATAATAGATAAATAAAATATAAAAGAAAAACAATAATAACAAATCCAGTCTCCATCACTCATTATACTCAACTCCCTCTTCCCTCCCCCCCCCTGCCCTTCCATCCTTACCTTAGCCTCAACCGACCCTTACCTTCCCAGCTCACCCATACCTCTCCAGCTCCTCTTCTACCCATCCTATCAGCCATAATAAAATTTAACAAATTCCCCCCCCCCCAAAAATAATCTTTTAACTTCTTTTTAAATTGAGGTGCATGTTCCGCTGCTCTAATGCTCAATGGTAGCTCATTCCATACGGATGGACCCAGGTGTTTCATTGAAAATGAAGGCCTGGTACCACGACGCAAATCAACTACTATATTATCACTTTGCCTAGTTCCATAATTATGCAGGTCACTATTAATTTGGTAAAAAACTTCTTAAAAACATCAGGGGTTAAACCATTCTTACACTGAAACACAAATACTGCAGCTGGGTAATCTCTTATCTGACCTACATTAAGGAGCTTCAGGTACCTAAAACAAGCACATGTGTCATCTACGTCCTGGACATACTGACCATTGTTCTAACAGCTTTATTTTGTAGAACTTGCACTCTTCTATAGTTGCATAAGAAGTTATTGATCCATAGGAGGCAACCGTAGGAGATATATGGATAACCAAGGAATAATATATAGTTAAAAGTATTCTTTGAAGGAGAAAGTGCTGCAGACGTCGATGTATTCCTACCCCACGGGCATTTTTTGATGAAATTTTGTCACAGTGGCATTTCCATGACAGGTGGCAAGCAAGATGAAAACCAAGGTAGCGGAGATGATCAACTTGCTGAACTTGATTACCACATAGTTACCTGGCCAGACACATCCAGTGGTGTACCAACTCTACAAAATGTCATTAAGAATGTCTTGCGAACATTTACACACAATAGACTTAATGAAGTGAAAATTTCGCTTTTCTCACCATGTCCTTCACAGATGAGGCAAACATAGTTAAAACGGTATCATCAGCAAACGAGATAAGGCACACATCTTTCAAACAAAGACGCATGGGATCAATATAGATGAGGTAAAGCAGTACGTGTGGTACTCCACACGTCACTGGAAATGCTGCTGAGCCCACATCACTCAACACTACTTTGAGGGATCTCCCTGTGAGATAACTTCCAAACCACTTTAAGCACTTTCCGCGGACGGAAAGGGTAGAAAAAACTCATAACCTTTCAAGTTGTACTTCATTCCTTCCAATTTTAGCATTCCCATTGGTCACTTCGTTTATCAGTTTCCATGTTTCTTTCATATTTCCTTTACAATTTGAAAACTTTCTATCGTAATATTCGTCCATAGCTTTGCGACGTAATTTGTTCTCTAAATTGCGCTGTTTTTTGAACAATTCATATGAACCATCACTTTTATCATCTAGATATCTTTGATAAAGCTCTATCCTTAGCTTTCGTTCTTCCAGTATTTCACTCGTTATCCATGGCTTGCGGGGTTTCTGTTTCTTCACTTTTATTACCTTAATAGGACACGCACTATCCTAAATGGGTAGAATAACAGACATTAGATAATCAAGTGCTCTCGTAGGAGATTCTTTTTTCAGAAAACACAGGGGTCCAATCGATAACACTAACCTCCACAAACTTTTGAAGATTCCCTTTTTTCATCAACCTTGTCTTTATTTTCTTTTTCTTTGCTCTGTGCAACTGACACTTCATCACACTCACCAATGACAGATGGTCAGAACCAAGAACGGCAAAAACATCAGCATAAAAAGCTTCCAATTGGCAGAACCAACAAAAATATTATAAATTAGGGTCGCACTCTGTCCAAAAATCCTCGTGAGTACACTCACAAGCGGGCATAGATCATTCGGTATTAAAAAATTTAAAAAATCAACATTAAGATTAGACAAATCAAGCAGGTTAAAATTTAAATCACCCATACCAAAATGACTAGCTCCAGACGGTACCTTTGAAATCAGCTGACCCATGCCTCCACAAAATAATACAGATAATTACTGGGCATATTAAACAACATGCTAATTATATTTTTCTCCCATCAAAATCAATTTCAATTGAAAAAACTTCAACCTTACCTTCAATCCATATACTAAGATCATCCCTTTCATTATAATTCAACCCATTCTTTATAAGGAATCCAACACCACCGCGACCCATCACCACTCGGTTCTTAACAGAAAGATCATAACTAGGAAATGATTATAGTGAGAGAGAGTGGTTTGAACTAAAAAATGTTTCACATAATCCTATTATATCAAAAGAAGAAGAACGTCGTTCAATTAATTCTAAATGTCCAGCTAGCTTGTAACCACTCGGATATTCCAAGTACATAGTCGCAGAATCTTTTCATTTATATCATGAATGTACGGCAACCGAATATAATCACTCTCCCTCATAGGCTTTAGCTCAACAATTAGTATATCATCATCGCCGGCAATACCCCTTGATAAATGATCCTGAAGACTAATTCGGTCTTGATCAGACATCATCGTATTTCCCATTAGAGAACAAGAATAGAATTTGAAAAAAAAGAGAGAAAAAAAAAATGAAAACAACGAAAAAATAACGCAAATATCGAAAAAAACTCTATAAAAGGTCATCAATTGACCAGATACGCCTGATTGGAGCAATCTTAGTTTCGCGCACAAAAATAAGGCCTTGATCAGACCACACACTGCGATTTCCAAACCCATCTCTTGAAGCGCCCAAAAGATCGCGGTTATGTTTCGTAAGTTTCTCAGCAACAAATAAGCCTGAGACAATAAGCTGCTTCTTTGCTTTAAACATACGGCGAGCTATTTCTTATGATCGAATCTGGATGAGAGCAAGGACAACTTTATCTGGTCTCTGAACATTAGTTGGTTCCAACCCTAAATCACTGAGCACTAACTATATCAGAATCCTTAATATTAGTCAGACCCATCTTGACAAACAATACCCACTTCATGGTGTCCTCCAACTCTGCAAGGGAATCTGCTTCACACCATTAAACAATAGGGAATCACTTCTTCCTTCCTGCTCAATGTCGTCTAGCTTGAGCTCAAGCTGATTCAAGTGGTTTTGCAATAAATCAATTTTATGCAAGCATGTTTTTAAATATTTTTCAATCGGTTCAAATTTAGGATAAAACTCAATATTTTCTGCATTTTAAATTTCAGAAACCTTTGTTTCAACTGGAAACTCTGTATGAAAATTAGCTGTAGTCTGCAAAGTCGATTTTTTCAGCTTTTCCTTAATTTGTATCTCGATTTCTTTAGCTAGATTTTGTTTTGTAGCCGCAAGTTCATTCTCTGTAGCCACTATTAGTCTATGGAGATCAGCAGTGGGATCTGAGAGTAGGCTATCCGTTACCAAATCTTGCCCATTTCTTAGAAACTGTCGATAAACATCAGGATGATTTTTTAGCTCTGCAATTTCATGATTAACATCCTTAATTTTTTTCGTTGATGCTTCCTTCTTATTGCCGTCGAAACTAATTAAACTTGCAACGAATAGAACCTGACGGTCGTGTTTTTTGGCAGTGCAAAAAACAACAAAATTTCTGTCTCTTGTATTGTCTTCATAATTTCTAGGATTCGAATCGGCCAAAGGGGATAAGCCGCAAATTTGGCGAAGAACAAATCTTCAGTTTTACTTTTAGCCGGATCCATGACGGTAACAATAAATATAAAAAATCAATAAAATTAGAATTTAATTAGCATCAGATAGAGACGAAAAGAAACTTATCTTTATGTGGGCAGGCCCGCGGATGGCAGTCACCTTATTGGTCGTTGGCCCGATGGACCGTGAAGACCTGCTGATTGTTAACCATCGTACTCTGACATCCAAAAACCTGTTTTAGCACAGTGAATTGATGCTCTGCTTGCCAATACAGAGCACCAGGGTTCGATCCCTGCCGCAGCAAGGTTGGGCGACAAGCTTGCTACCTGTCCCTGTAAAATATACTCAGCTATCTGAAACGTCCATTCGACGCCTTATGCGTGAGCAATGGCTCAGGGGGATCTTTATCCTTTTTTTTTTATGTATACCAAAAGTATTCCCTAGAAAAAAAAAATGTTTTCTCCTTTTTAGTCCATTTGTAAAACGTGCTTTTTTTCAGATTTTATTATTGAAGTATTTTTTGTATAATAAAGGTATGTTTTTCTTATTGAACAATTGGTTAAGAGTTAAATGCTTGCAGCTGTGTTTTCCGTGCCTTCCGTGGTGGATGTTGTAAATAATGGTTATTTTTATAGCAATTAGCAAATTAATCCGCCAATCAATCAAAAATTCGTATTCGTTCGTATTCATCTAATCAAATAGCTTTCGTAGCAAACAATACTGAACGCTAAGTTATGCTATTTTTACGGTCATTTAAGAAAAAAAAATCACTTATTTAATACACTAACAAAATATGGTACGAAGGAATTTGCAAATCTGTTCGTTCAACACTTGACGGGTTGTAGTCTGTTCCGATGCCTGGTGAGTTTGGGGGGTCGGTGCGGTTGGAGGAAGAATTGAGCGATGTTTCTCGTTCGACATGAGTGATTTCCCGAATCTCATTATCAAATCGTGTCTTCGGGCGAACAAAGTGGGCAAGCTCATAACCACAAGGGCATGCTCGTACCTCTCATACCTGGGTCCAAGAATTATTTTAGTAGCACGTTTTTGAACGTCTTCTAGTTCCTCTGACATGTAGGCAGTATTTTGTACTTGGGGATTCCAGACAGGACAACAATATTCAAGGGTAGGCCTGATGTATGTCGTGTAAGCCAGTAAGAGCTGACGATCTCAGAAACCCAGCCTTCGCATACTCGTTAAACTTCTGATTGAGTAGTGTCCTTAGCGCACGATATTGTCTACGTGCAATTTAAGCGGGCAATCGCTTGTAAAAGTCACACCTAGTATTGTCGCGGACGAGACAGATGGAAAGGGAACATCTGGTATTGTAATATCTCGTTTGAGCGGGTTGAAGCAAGATTTCTGCTCGTTCAGTTACAGGCTATTAGATTTACGCTCGTTAACGAAGTCCGAAAAAAGTGTTGGTTCAAACTGCTGTTTTGCTACTGCGTTTTCTACTATGTATTTGAGAAGCGAAGACAAGTCGTCAACGAACTTGAAACGCTCCTCGAATTCTGCAAGGATTTTATTGATGACTGCAAGGAATAAAAGGGCGGCTAGTTTTGCTCCTTGGGGACAACCACTAGTAAGTTCGGTTCAATCAGGGCAGATATAATCGGCAAATAACGGATATACCGATTGCCGTCGCCCTCGCACCAAATCTCTCACTAATAGCAGCAAGTTTTTTCCAGCTCCCATCTCTTTTGAATTTGTCAGTGCAATGGGGGGCTCTATAAGGTCGAATGCTTTCCTTTAGTCTGCCAAAGTAAATCAATAACACTGTTTAGGCTCTCCAGCCACTCAACTATCAAATGGTGCATCTGCACTAGGTATATTGCCGTGCTTATTAAAGTTTAAAAATGCCAATTAAGGGTTAAAATTCAGATTAATGTTAAATAAAAACTTGTAAGAAAATTTGGGGCTTTATATCTTTTTGAAGCCGGATACGTACATTCTAAAGCCGAAATACTAGCTATTATTAGACCCCGGCGCCGCACCGGCGCATCGACCGAACACCACCGACGAGAAGCCCGGTCAACCGCCGCCGAAGTGTCGCTACGCCACCGGAACGCCACTGGCGGCAGAGGTGGCGGCGTTCGGCTGACTTTAAATTAATTTTGCGGCAATTCTTTATTGCGTCAACCGCAATGTCGGAGCTTTTCTTTCTCGTTTGGCTTAGTATTTCGATTTTCCTGATTAGAAATCATGCAAGGCTTGCACTATCCCCAAATTTTCGGGTATTTCCCCGAAAATCTATGCGTCACCCCGAAAAAAAAATTTGGTTCCCCGAATCCCCGAAAATCACGCAATCCCGGTGCCACCACTAGCGATTTATCACCGGTGACTTTCCCTGCCAAATATTACTTTTCATACCATAATTCTTCCCTACTCTCTTGTTTGTTAATTTTCGTCTCTTTTGTTACTTTGCATAAGAACCAGAGAGATGCGATATGCAATTGGAAATATTGCAATATAAACAGTTCTTCATATGTTGAAAAAAAAGCATCGTCTTTATGAAATGAGTTTAAACCATTTCGAATGTAGTTTCCCAATTGCTATTTCTTACATCATTCGTAGTCAAGAATTTTATTTTCAAGTTGAATAGAATTATAGAACGTATTCATTACTATACAGCTTCATCCTTCAGCTGGATTTTGAAATTGATAGCCGGCAAATTGTTTTTACAGCTGAATTGTAAGTTTGCAGAATTGTTTTTTCTCTTGCTGTTTTTAGATAAGATTTTCTTAATGTTTACTACAGTGTTTCTAGTTATGTTTCTGCTACAGTGGTTTAAAAAATTCGATCACCCCACAAACGATGACCAAAAATATGCACAAATATAACAAATGCAACATTTGGAATATTAGAACACTTTTTTCGAAGCTTTGAAGAAAAGCGGAAAAGGCCAAATACCCCTAACTACGCTTGAAAGCTATTTTAAAAAGAAACTCTTGGGAAATTCCCATTGATCTGACCATAGCAGAAGCTTTGAGCCTGGGTGGGGATTAAAGAGGAGTCTTTAAGTATTTTGACCACAGGTGACTTATTGTTGCGACTTTCTTGAGTTTGGTAATTTTTGTGAGCATTTGGAAATCAAAGCTTAAACTTAATAACTGATACTAAGTCTCCTAACATTTTGCTTGGATTAAAAGTGACGAACTAGGAAGAAAATCTCAACATCTTCTTGGAGCTACTTCAGCCTGCACATTATTTCATTTAATTACATTTAAAACGGATGAGCTTTTTTTTACCTAAGAAAATAGTTGGCACTTCATTTTTCTTCATACCAAATAAACCATTAAGTGTTTTTTGTTTCAGTGTAATTGAAGTTTTCTCATGTGGAGTGTTCATCATGTATTTTTCAGTTTGATAAATTTACTCCTTTTAGATGCAGTTTATAATTTAGCTGATATTATATATTTATGAGTTCTTAATTTGGAATTAATCCCCAAAAGAAAAAATGATTAATATCCAAAAGAGCAGCCAAAAGCAATAAAAAAAGCAGCAGTTCAGCCTTAGCCTACATGACATTCTGTAAAGAAGCCAAAAAATACTTTAAAATGTATTTTTTTTAAATTGTTATTAAAAAACAGTTTTTAATACAAGGAAGGGCGTTTTAGGAATCGAAAAGAACAAGAAAAACAATCAATATCAAAGTAGCCCATTTTAACCGTTTTAAAGGTGACAAAACAGCTATAGGCAAAGGGCATTATGAAAAAATTAAGCTTCAAAGTTCAATCTTATATTCAAAGTTTTTAACCAGATAACTGACGAATTTTATGATACGGTATTTGAAGTTTTGTATACAGTAATGCTCGATGAAAAAAACACTACTAATTTGAATAATTATTTATGTTAAGAATACATAGCTAATAGATACTTCAACGATTATGCAAGGGTTCTGAAACGCCACAGCCATTTCGTTTCTACCAGATTTCTACTTCTCTTGATGAATAACGAAGAAGACCAGTTTCCAGCCAGCGACTTGTGAAGTTTTCAACTCATGAATAGGCTCGAATATGTTGTAAATTTAAGCTGTGATTTGAGAAAGACTGATGAAAACACTAATTTTTGCGGTCAACATTGATCGCGCCGGTGGCGCGCCGCCAACATCTTACCGGCGGTGCGTCGCGCTGTTTTTGGCCCCGCCGCCGCCGGTATTTTCTCATCGGCGAGGCGCCGGGGTCTAGCTATTATTACTCCTGTCAAAACCAGTAGGCCTACGTTAACAGCCTCGATTTAAAACAATATTTATGGAATTCACAAGAAAACGATCGGTTGAAGATGGGCTGTTTAGTCTGTTTTCTGATCGTAAGGTGTATGAATGAGGCTGTAAAGTTTGTTTTTGAGGCTGTATATCGGTTTGAAACTGAATAGACTTTGTAGTAGAAAACGGTTGAGGCTGTATGTCGGCTTGAAACTGAATAAACTTTGTATTAGAAAACGGTTGAGGCTGTATATCGGTTTGAAACTGAATAAACTTTGTATTAGAAAACGGTTAAGGCTGTATATCGGTTTAAAACTGAATAAACTTTGTATTAGGAAACGGATGAATTTAGATTAAATCATTTCGATTTAATTATATTCATTTAATTAGATTTAAAATAGTTAATCATTTTAATTTAATTATTTTAACCCTAAAATGGGGAGCATTTGTTGAAAGTATGTTTCAATTTCTTACAGACATATTTGCTAAGAATAGAATTGCCCATGATGAGGTAAAGCCCCATTCTTGTTTAACCCTAATGTTGATAACCTATTTAAAGAAGTTTGCTGTATCGCTTTTAGGCTAAGACTAGTGGTTAAAATAACTTTTAGGACAGAAATCAGATGTAAACGTTATTTAATGGTACCCTAATTTTCTACTCTCTCTCTCTCGCTCTCTCTCTCTCTCTCTCTCTCTCTCTCTCTCTCTCTCTCTCTCTCTCTCTCTCTCTCTCTCTCTCTCTCTCTCTCTCTCTCTCTCTCTCTCTCTCTCTCTCTCTCTCTCTCTCTCTCTCTCTCTCTCTCTCTCTCTCTCTCTCTCTCTCTCTCTCTCTCTCTCTCTCTCTCTCTCTCTCTCTTTCTCTCCCTTTCCCTTTCTCTCCCTTTCCCTCTTTTTCTTTATGTTCTATTTTACAACTTTAAGGCGTAACAGCGATGATATATCTTTGATGTTTTGGGTTTGGTTATCAGTGTCAATAAAAATAAATTCAATAATTTGAATTATATAAGTTTCATTATTTATACTGAATAATTTACTGGATTAGCTATTTAATTATTTTATTTTGTTTACAGGTGGTTTTCAACAGGACTGTGTCGCTGAAAGAAGACGCTGGGAAAGTCTGATGTTTAATTTGGATGAACTTTTAATTTTATTTTACACTGGCGTAAATATGGATTAAAGTATGCTTATACTTTTCATCTTTGTTAAGAGTTTATTTCTAGATTTCTGTGTCTAGAATTTAGAGATGGAACAACAGCTTTATTCTTCACTTATTAAATATTTATATCTGAATTCTCTTTAAAGGTTCTATGAGGTTTTGTTTGAATGTAGCTTGGAAAATCAAAAATAAAGGACTGGAAAATCAATCTTAGCCTACAACTCTGTAAAATAAAAAAAGAGAAAAACTCCTATAAGGTCTCAGTCCGGGTCCAGGTATACCAGCCTATGGTAAAGCCGGACGGTGCAGAACCGTCGTTGAATTTTTGTTTAAATGCCTGAGAGATCAGTTTTTTTTTTTAGAATTCTTGTGTTTTGATTACCGTGTATACGAAACAAGGTCGTCCCCGAATAGTGTGGGAGGATGTTTTAAGAAAATATTTAAGAGAAATGTGAACTTTTTGGGAGGGTGTAAGGAAGGAGGCTTCGAATAGACTGGCATAGAAGAGCAGTGTGTTTAGCTGTGTTGGCCTCAGGCGGCTTGCTGCTGCGGTGAGTTGTTTGTAGTAGTTGTAGTTGTAATTAGAAGCTAAACAGTATTGCAGTATTTTGTAGAAGCTAAACTATGTTACAATTGTTTTGTCGTATACTACATTATGTATAGTTTTAAATTTGGCTTGAGGCACATTATAGCAGTATTTCCACTATCCTCGAGTTTTTGGGGATTTTCCCTCATGGAAATTACTAGTTCTACTGATACTACTACTAATAACTCACTGCAGCACAGTCACATATTTTCGACGTAATACCTTTAATTAGGGTTTTTTTTTCAAATCCACACTGTTTTTTTATGGCAAACAAAGAAACGTTCAAATGGGGGTAAGTCCATTTATTAGACATATTCCCCAAACGTATTAAAGAAGAGATTTACATCTCAGGACTTTGGATGAACCCAGTTATTGAACTCTCCCAGACAAATCTAGTGAATGAACTGAAGTTTTTATTTTGCTCTGTATCAATATGTCAGTTTTAATTTTAATGCTTTAGTATATCTGCTGATGACGATCGCCACATATATGGTCGAAATATCCAGACTTTTGTATTTGTTTTCACTGTCTAATAAAAGGACTTATCTCCATTTGAACGTTTATTTGTTCAACACAAAGTCACTTGTGGCCAACACAGCTACGCACGATCCTCCATCTTGATCTATCTAAGGCCCCATTCTTTACACCCTCCCAAGTTCTGATTTCATTTAAATTCTTCCTTGCGACCGCTCCTTCCCCCCAGTTCAGGGACAACTTGTTTTTCGTTTAGCCCTAGATGGCAGGTCAAAAAGGAACATCTTTGGTAGTCTGTCATCCTTCATTCGCAAAACTTGTCCTAGCCATCTCAGCCTTTCTCTCATTATGGGCCTAGAAAGAGGGATAGAACCAAGTTTTAGTACAGCTTACTGTTCGAAATACGGTCAGTGAGATGGATACCAGGTTCTCCAAAATATTGCCACAAATTAATTTTCGTACGAACGTCAAAACGAAAACCAGATCATCAAATTTGTCAATAGTAATTTTAGGGGAGATTTGGGACAACCCAATTTTTTTTCAATTATATTTAGGACAGCCTACTGGAAAGACCGCATTATTGTCTCTTTTATTGATAACATCAGAATTATATAAGACTACTTAAAAGTCTCAAAGTTCAAATTTTTGACTTTTATCAATCACAAATACGTGATCAATAACAGCAGTTTCGTGGTTGAGAAAAACCTATGAAGGTTATAAATATCGACTAGAGTGACAGTACTATGACTGCAGTGTGACTGACTTGCTCCCATCTTCCATCGTCCAAAGCCTTCTGGCATGATCTTATCAATTACCGGCTGATGCTATTTCTCTTCTTTTATTGCCCTGTTGCAAAATGAAAAACAAAGAGAGAAAAAAGAATTTATCCTTTGGATATACTATCTACCCTTATTAGCCCCTTCAGTAACTTCCTTATAAATCCGATGTCTATCCTTTTCAACGATATAAATCTCGACTTAAAGACAGTTACAAGTATATTGTGGCTCGGGCATTAGATAAATCTGATTAAAAGCATTAGGGACGATTCAATCATTTTTACAAAATTTCATCACAATTGTTTCAATCCACTTCCTCAATTGTATTCATTTCTGAAAATAAACCTTTTCTTTTTCAAATGATTAACATCGCTTTGGATATCCACTATCGTTGGACTTTGGGAGAAGGTTGACACTTGCCACAAAAAGTCTATTTCAATGATTAAATTATCTAATCTCCATGCGGCTTCATATAAATATAGAAGTGTTGTAAAGGGGGGGGGGGATTAGTCTTCCATTTCACTTCATTTAGACTAAGCCTGAATAAGGGTGCCGTGGATGATGGCTCCTTTCTTATTATAGAAAAATATTGAGATTTATTTAAATCCTCATCTAACTAAATTGATTTGCTTTCTATAACATAAAGCAGCAAAAAACCACCCATGGCCTAAACAGCTCCGCACCTTCCTCCTCCGCCCCAATTTATTCAAAGCTTCCCTTCTTACTCACTACCTAGAATTTCCAATCCCTTCAAATCCTTTCTTACGACCCCTTCCCACCTGATTCGGAGATGATCTGATTTCTGTTTTGCCCTAGATGGATGGTCAACAAAGGGAATGTTTGGCAATCCGTCATCCTTCACCTGCAAACCGTGTCCTAGCCATCTCAATCTTTCTCTCATTACAGCCCTAGAAAGCACAAAAGACGCATATTTCCTGTACATCTTACTGTTTGACATTCAGTCAGTCAAACGGGTACCTAAAACAATCCGTAGATAATTCTTCTGGCAAACATCCAACAAATCTTCCTGCATCTTCCGAAGTGTCCACGATTCAGAACCATTCTTGAGAATTGTCATCGCTGTAGCTTCCAGTATTCTAATCGTAGTTTCCAAACTTTTCTTCTAATATGCATACCGGTACAGAGGTCGAAATTTGGGGTATCGTGAACCACGAGATTTCTTTGGGGGTGGTGTCAAGCGCTACCAGAAACCGTTTTCAGCGAGTTTAAAAAGTAACAATATATCTCATATCTTATTTATATACAATCTCTGATGTCTTCTTGCTTCCAGGAGACGTCTCCCCTCCTACTAGCATCTACGAAGAACATTCCTGTAAAACAGGTTGGTTCAAAAAATTTCAAGAAAACAGCGATTTTCGATTTTTTTTTAAAGTATGGCGTCACATTATACTAACACCATTATAGCTAACATCATAGTATCCCATTTACTTTTTACGTCATATATGGTTACAACCTACGATTATGACGTCAATAATCATCTTGAATATACTACTACTACTAACAGCTCACCGCAGCACCAAGCCACCTGAGGCCAACACAGCCACGCACGCTCCTCCATCCCTATCTATTCAAAGCCTCACTCTTTACACCCTCCCAGGAAGTATCTATTTCCTTTAAATCCTTCTTTATGACATCCTCCCACCTCAGACGAGGACGAACTGCTTTTCCTTTAGCCCTAGACGGCTGGCCGAAAGGACAATCTTCGGCAATATGTAATCCTTCATCCGTAGAACGTGCCCTAGCCATCTAAACCTTTCTTTCATTATAGCCCTAGAAAGTGGGATTGAACCACATTTTTCGTACAGCCTACTGTTTGAAATACGATCATTCAACCGGGTGCCCAGACCAATCTGTGGGCAATTTCTCTGGAAAACATCTAACAAATCTTCACCCGCTTTTCGGAGCGCCCATGCTTCAGAGCCATATTAAACCACTGTCATCACTGTAGCTTCCAAGATTCTAATCTTGGTTTGCAGACTTATCCTCCTATTCTTCTAAACGTTTTTTTAACTGAAAAAATAACCTGAGACTCGGCTATTCTACTTTTAACATCTTCACTGCTCCCACCGTCTTTACTAATAATACTACCATACAAAACAATGTTTAGTAACCACAGATTTCACTTCAACACAACATATTACATTTTCTTTAAATTGATGATTGCCATTTAGGCTATAAGCAATCTGATTATAAATCTTAAGCTTTGAATATTACTGATCTAAATTCACTTGTCAGTCTATTAATTGGTAGTAAATTCTCACTAATTACTGGATGCTGTTGACGTTGATTTCGGACAAGGTAAACGTTTAGGTCCTGTATACAAAGAAATTTGTATTGGGAGATAACTACAAGCTCTTGCAATGTATCAGAAATTGGTTGATATTGGCATAATACATGAACCGAAACTTGGCTGAAGTTGCATAAAAATTTGGTTGATATCGGCAAAAATGAACAAAAATTGGTTGTAAAAAACTAGTTCTGTTGTCTAAAGAAAAATTTTTATATCAATATACAAATAACGCATAAACGTTTGTATACATACGAAAAAAAAACAAAAAAACAAGAAAACACATATTTGTATATACATTCTTCTTTATTTTTGTTAGGCGAAAGTCTATTTCAATCGCCCATTAATCTTAGCACACTAAAATTAGCATTAATTTTAAAAAGATTTATGCATTGACTAGAAGTCACAAAACTTAGATAGAAAGTTAAAATATCGGTTAAAACTTAAAGGTTACTTATGAAAGATAAAACAGTATATTAACAAGCATTGAAATTAATTCCTATTAGTATCACTGTTTATAAAGCATTAATACAGAATATTTCTTGAACAACACAAGAAGCAATATATGTGTTTTTTAAACAATAAATATGTACCCTTCGAATTTATTTCATCAGTGCAATGTTTATTCTTTGTAGAAATTTTAAATAGTCCCACCAAAACTTTTAATTTCACTCATCTAATTAAGCATAAATCATGGCATAGAAACCCACAGTTTCTTTCCACTCCGTTCTAGATAACTCTCTTTTCCGGAGAGCGCTTTAATTATTCATTTCTTAGTAACACGAGTTTACAAATACAATTACAATTCTATGCGCTCGAAAATTCTCACTAAGTCTATGCGCTATGTGCTACGTGCGTTCAAGGGTTGTCAAAAACCAGAAACAAGTTTTTTTTTGCATAATGCTAGATTTAACAGTTATAATTCACAGTTTCAAGGTTTATCGTTTTCTAAGCGAACTGTATATTTCTTTTGCAATTATATTCAACAATAGCTAAACTTGTAGCTTGAGAATTAGCTTTGAAAAAGCTTGAGATGGAATTTTCTGACTTTTTACCTTCTTTTTTACCCTCATCTCCGTAATATCTATTTGGTGCTTGGTCACCATAAGAAGCGTCTGATAAGCTCAACTGCAGTTTTCCTTGTGATTCTGTGGAAGCTAATAGGTTTATTAAGAACATGTAAACACAACGATTTATTATTTATAGCCTCACTCTTTATTTGTAGCCATAGTTTTCTCGTAGGCTCTTCATTTTATCAAAATGTTGCCCTTTACCAAGGAACATTTCTTATTACTATATTATTTTCTTTTCTTTTATACGCCTTGCCTTAGCTGCAGTATTCTTTGCTTAATTTTGTATGCATATCTGTGTATCAAGTTTTGTATTAAATCAGGAGTTAAGCAGGGTTGTGTTCTATCCCCCTTTATATGGATTATTTTGATGGACTTTGTTTTAAGGAGCACAGGAAAGGCAATGGGAGACCACGGAATCAAATGGGGAGGAAAAAGTCTCCTGGACTTGGATTATGCTAATGATTTAAGCATCCTAGATGAAAGTGGGAGCAAAATGAATGAAGTTTTAGACGTTTTGCAAATTCAGGGTGCTAGAATATATTTAAAAATACATTTTAAGAAGACTAAGTCACTAAGACGAGGAATTAGTGAAAATGGAAAGATCACGTTAGATAGCGAAAAGATTGATAAAATGGAAAGCTCCACCTACCTTGTTAGTACTATTAATAAAGATGGTGGGAGCAGTGAATATGTAAAAAGCAGAATAGCCAAGGCTCAGGGTGTTTTTTCACAGTTAAAAAAAGTTTGGAAGAATTGTAAGATAAGTCTGCAAACCTAGGTTGGAATATTGGACACTATGGTGATGACAGTGGTCAAATATGGCTCTGAAGCATGGGTGCTCCGAAATCGGATGAAGATTTGCGAGATGTTTTCCAGAGAAATTGCTTAAGGATTGTTCTGCGCAGCGAGTTGACTAACCGTATTTCAAACAGTAGGCTATACGAAAAATGTGGTTCAATACCACTCTCTAGGGCTATAATGAAAGAAAGGTTGAGGTGGCTAGGGCACGTTGTGCGGATGAAGGATGACAGATTGCCGAAGATTGTTCTTTTCGGCCAACCGTATAGGGCTAAACGGAAAGCAGGTCGTCCTCGTCTGGGGTGGGAGGACGTCATAAAAAAAATTAAAGGAAATGGAAACTTCATGGGTGGGTGCAAAGAGGGAGGCTCTGAATAGATTTGGATGGAGGAGGAGCATGCGTAGCTGTGTTGGCCTCAGGTAGCTTGATACTGCGGTGAGTTGTTAGTAGTAGTAGTAGTAATAATTTAAAGGAAAGTAAGTGAATCTTTAAGGGGGGCCTATTGCCACCAAAGGTTTTTTCTACGCCCTAAAGTTCCAAACTCGGGTATCCAACAGCGTTTTCTTAGTTTTCCTACATAGTGTAGTTTTTTTTAAAGACATGTAAGCGAGCATGAATTTTCTTGCTTTAGCTTCCCATAGCCTCTAGTAGTCCTGCCTTAAATTTCAACTTCAACTTGTTTTATTTGAGCTATTAAGTTGCCTTTTAAAATTGTTTATATCATGCTAGTCGTTTTTCAAAAAAACTACTCCCAAATGAAGGGCATAATTTTCCAACGCTACCTGAAGTATAACTTCAGTATTTTCCATTTAATCACTGCCAGGGTTACGCCCGTGTCCACTAGATGTCTCCCTAGCATAATATGCTTCTTATTTGTACTAATTTAGTACAAAATTTTTGTACTAATCTTGCTCGATCAGTGCAATATGCATGTATATCGACGTATAGCAGACCCCGTTCAATTTCTTTTACTTCCCTTTTGCCAGGTAACAAAAAAAATATTATTAGTAGCCCCAGATTATAATTCCAACTTAAACTTTCTTTTTGTTTAATTCAGTGAAGCCTAAGGTTCTTTTTCAAGTCTTTTTCAGCACGAGATTTCCTTTGTCAGTACAATAGGCCCTCTCTAGGCCTTTATTTATATGTCTGTTAGCAGAATTTTCAAACAAAAACGTTCCTTATGTTTCCTTTAGGTTCCAAACGTTCCTCCATGTTTCAGAGGTGGGGAGTTGTCTATTGCCACAATCTGTATTTTTTTTTAAATTATTAAGTTTCTCTGTCCAAAAATGTTTACTTAGTGTTCTAAAAGCATTGTATTTTCAGTTTGATTCTTCGAGCATGTTTAATCAAGTTTTGCGCGACATTTTTCTAGCCCTCATTTGTTCACAAAATTGTAATTTTTACGATTTACTGGTTGCAAATTTTATTTTAGCTTTAATTACTATTTTATTGGCCAAAAATAGAAAATATTTTTTTGGAAAGCTAAATAGCCGCTTGCATACGTTTGACCTCTGTGTGCAATTTCTTGATAACTTCTAATCTGGGAAATATACTTGAAATGAATTTTCGTTCATTTTTCTATGTTCCATCGTTGAGTTGATATGAATGTTTAATTTTGTTTTTAAATCTATTGAGTTTTTCACGTTCTGTTCACCACTCTGTTCACCACATGCATGTCGTCTGAGACGACATGCATAGAGACGACACAAACACAGAGACGAAACACACATAGACGCGACACACACACAAACACAGAGAAGAAAAACACACAGAGACGACACACACACACAGATACGACATACAGAGAGACAACACACACAGAAACGACACACACACAGAGATGAGAGACAAACAGAAACGACACACACAGAGAGACAACTAACACACAGAGACGACTAATACACAGAGTCGACACAGACATAGAGCCGACACACACACACAGACGACAAACACAAAGAGACGACACACACATAGATACGAAACACACAGAAACGACACACACATAGAGATGACACACACACAGAGACGACGTAAACACACAGACGAAAAACACACAGAGACGACACACACATAGAGACGACACACGCACAAAAACGACACACACACAGAGATGACACACGCACAGAGACGACACACACACACAGACGACACATGGACAGAGACGACACACACACAACGACACACAAACAGAGACGACACACACACAGGAACGAAACACACACAGAGACGAGATACACACATAGATGACACACACACAGATACGACTAGCACACAGAGACGACACACACACAGAACGACACACACACGGAGACGACACACACATAGAGACGACACACACATAGAGACGACACAAGAACAGAGACGACACACACATAAAGACGACACACACAAAAAGACGACACACACACAGAGACGACAAACACACACAGACGACACACACACACAGACGACACAAACACACTGAGACGATACACACACAGAGACGACACACACACAGAGACGACACAAACAGAGACGACGCACACATAGAGACGACACACGCACAGAGATGACACACACACAGAGACGACACAAACACAGAGACGATACACACACAGAGACGACACACACACACACACCTACGACACAAACACAAGACGACACACAGAGACGACGCACACATAGAGACGACACACGCACAGAGACGACGCACATATAGAGACGACACAAACACAGAGACGATGCACACACAGAGACGACACACACACACACACAGAGACGACAAACACAAAGAGACGACACACACACAAAGACGACACACACAAAGCGACGACACACATACAGAGACGACACACACATAGAGCCGTCACACGCACAGAGACGACACACACACAGAGACGACACACGCACAGAGACGACACACACACAGAGACGATACACACAAAGAGACGAGACACACACAGAGACGACACACACACAGAGACGACGCACACATAGAAACGACAAACACGCAGACCCGAAACTCACAAAGAGGCAACACACGCACAAAGACGACAAACGCACGGAGACGACACCCACACAGAGACGACACACACACACAGAAACGACACATACACTGAGACGAAACACATACAGAGACGACACACACAGAGATGACACACACACAGAGACGACACAAACACAGAGACGACATACACAAAGCCCACACAAACACAGAGACGACACACACACAGAGACGACACACACACAGATACGACACAAACACAGAGACGACAAACACATAGAGACGACACATGTACAGAGACGACACACACACAGAGACGACAAACACATAGAGAGGACACAAACACATATACGTCACAAACACACAGAAAACACACACACGGAGACGAAACACACACAGAAACGACACACACATTGCGACGACACACGCACAGAGACGACACACACACAGAGATGACTAACGCAGAGAGACGACACACACACAGAGACGACACACAAACAGAGATGACACACAAACAGAGACGACACACGCAGAGAGATGACACACACACAGAGACGACTAACACACAGAAAAGACAGACACACAGAGACGACATACACACAGAGACGACATACACACAGACGACACGCACAAAGAGACGAAACACACACAGAGCCGACACACACGGAGAGATGACACACGCACAGAGACGACATACACACAGAGACGACACACACACAGAGACGACATACAAACAGAGACGACATACACAAAGACAACAAACACAAAGAGACAAAACACACACAGAGACGACAAAAAACACAGAGACGACACACACAAACCGATGACACACACACATAGACGACACACGCAAATATCCAACACACGCACAGATACGAAACACACACAGTGACGACAAACACACACAGAAGAAACCCACACAGAGACGAGACACACACAGAGACGACACACACACAGACGACACACAAAGAGCCAACACACACACAGAGACAACACACGCAGAGAGACGACAAACACACGGAGACGGCACACACATTGAAACGACATACACACAGAGACGACGCACACACAGAGACGTTACACACAGAGATGAAATACACACAGAGACGACATACACAAAGACAACAAACACAAAGAGACAAAACACACACAGAGACGACAAAAACACAGAGACAACACACACAGAGATGACACACACATAGAGACGACACACGCACAAAGACGACACACACACATAGACGACTAACACACAGAGACGACACACTCATAGAGACGAGACAAACACAGAGACGACATACACACAGACGACACACACAAAGAGACGAAACACGCACAGAGACGACAAAAACACAGAGACGACACACACAAAGAGACGACACACAAATAGAGACAACATACACACACAGAGACGATACACACATGGAGACGAGACACACACATAGACGAAACACACAGACACAAAACACATACAGAGACGACACACACACAGAGCCAACACACACACACAGAGACAAAACACGCACAGAGACGACAAACACAGGGAGACGGCACACACACAGAGACGACACACACGCTGAGACGACCCACACAGAGAGACGACACACACACACACTGAAACGACATAAGCACAGATACGACAAAAACACAGACACAATACACACACAGAGATGACACACTCACAGAGACAACACACACACAGATACGACACTCACAGAGACAACACAGAGACGACACACACACAGAGACGCCGCAAACACAGAGACACCACAAACACAAAGACGACACACATACAGAGACGACACACACAGAGACCAAACAAACACAGAGACGACACACGCACAGAGACGACACAAACACAGAGACGACACACACACAGAGATGACACAAA
>NC_142808.1:3000614-3043675 GCF_049724085.1 Artemia sp. Qi Xiang Cuo | reverse complement strand
CCGCAGCGGCTGAGAGGGGAGGGGGAGGAGGGGTTCAGCCCCGAAAGTACAGTTATTTGGCTTTTAGAAAAATTGTAAGAAAATGGCTATCGCCAAATTTTATTGGATGCGCGGGAGGGGAAAAGGCGTGGGGGGTTGTGTAACTGGGATAACGCGTGTCTCAAAATGCACGTGACGGTCAAGTTATAAGGTACTGAGCCCCTCCACCGTTTAACAGACCTGCCAGTCCACCACAAAAAAAAACATATATGCTACCCAAGCGCAATCTGCATAAGCTACACCCTTCGCCCCTGGTGCTTTTATGGATTTCTCAATCCCTGAATTATATGTATTTGACTTTTGTGCTATTTTGAACAAAATGAATAACTCAAAATTATAATCAGATTCATTTGTAAAAATGGGATGAAGCGGGGGGGGGCCTGGTAACCCTCCGATCACTTTTGAATCCTAAAAAGGCACTACAATTTTCGATTTACAATCAAACGAGCCCCGTCAAACTTTGTTGTGCCCCCCCAATGTAAAAACATATTAGCTGGTCCCCCAGTGCCCATCCACGACATTCTCGCAGGGCCCCCGCTGCATGGTGGGGGGGGGGGGGTGTTACCCACCCTATTGTGTTGTGATAACTTTGAGGGGGGACCCGGGAGTGAGTAGGAGGGGGAGCTGATCCCGCTAATTAGGTTTTACGCTTAAAAAGGGCCCTAGAACTTCCGAGTCCCAGTTGTAAGAACACCCTCCGAAGTTTATAAGACAGCCCTATCCATATCAAGTGCTTTTGAGGGAGTAAAGATAATAGAGTAAAGATAATAGATTTTGAGGGAGTAAAGATAATATTTTTTCAGCCACTGGCTGAAAAAATCCTCGTTTTTCTTCTTTGTGGTAGTTATTGTTCACGGGTTTTATGTTATGTAATCTATGCAGTTAAGATATCTAAATTGGAAAAACAAATGTACCCTTTTACCGTGATGGCTACGCTGATGTTCAGTAAATGTTATGATATCGTCACACTTCTCTAGTTGTACGTCATTTTGAAAATGAGCAATACCTCAGTTTTAACTGCTTTTTTTTTATAAAAATTACATGGATGTCAATTATTTTCTTGTAAATTTATAAGTCATATTTAGAAATATATTAAAATTCAGTTTCAGAAACATAGTACAGTACAATGAGCTCCAAACAGAGGTCGACCCGAAACAAATTGCAACAGAAATGATTTTTACACCATCTTGTAGAAAAAAAAAACTGAACAACAAATCCATTTTCGTATATTCTGAGTCGACGCAAAATAACCGCTTTTTGGCTTTTAATGCTATTTTTTTCCGTTATTCGAATAAAAATCGCAATTTTCGTGGACATCGGTTTTTCTTGAACTGAAGTATGATTCTAACCCAAAATAACATGGCGAGACCGAAAACGAAGTCGGATTTAGCGTAAAGAAGCACCATACAAAAAGTAACTGTATTTTTTCGACTTTTTTCGCCTAAAAATACAATTTTCGTTACAGCCCGATTTTCTTGAATGAAAGTGTGTTTCTGACATAGAATCACGAGATGAGACCGAAAATAGAATCAAATAGTTTGTTCACTGAACCATAAAAAAAATCGTTTTTTTTAGAAAATAATTAGGGAAAGTGAATTACAAACCGAACTGGTTTTCAATGGTCAGTATCGTAAATCACAATTAAAACACTCTTCATATACTATTTAGTGTCAACACATAGTGTCTAATCTTCACAGTCTATTAAATAGAATCAATCCTACAAAACATACAAAATAGAGAATCAGAGTACGACTAGTTTTACAAATTCTTCATTTGGAATGGATTAACAACTAGGGTTCTAGGTTCTCTTCATCATTGTTGCTGTCGAGTTTTGGGGAGTTGGACCACATTGTTCCCTTGCAGGTTCTGCATGCTCAAGTACAAACTAAGCCGTTTTTAAAGCACCTAAACCTCGCTGAACTACACTGTACAAGACAGGAGCACTTCACGATCTTAAGGAGCATACACGGGGCTGGTGGGAGGTCAGTTGTTAATGGGTACAAGAAGTCATCTTTATTCTTCCATCCCCATTCCTCGGCTTTCAGTTCCGGATCAGGCTCCCCGGTCCATACCTGAGCTTGATAAAAACTCTATAGCTATGAAATTTGGCTGCATCAGAAGTTGGTGGCAGATGTTCTGGGTGAACAAAAGAGTTTGCCGTTGTAACTTTCTTTTCAAAAACTTCTCTGCGGAGTTTGTTCAAGTTCCCTCCTTTCGACGAACCGTATATGATCAGCAGGGCGTCTTCATCAGGGGTCTTGATTCCTTCATTCGAAGCAGACTTCTGCATGAACACTTCAGCTGATGTTCGGAAATCATTGTCTTCTATCAGCCTCTTCAGTGCAAGACCTTTTCCCACACCGTGGCTTCGCGAAGTAGAGTCACAGCCTAACAGGGCGTGAGCAAAAAGGATCAGATGAGAAGTATCTTGTCCCAGCTTCTCTTTCAGGGTGTGTATGTCCCATATTCGGGGAGCTTTATTCAACTTTGGCTCAGGTGCGAAGAATAGTTTCTTGCTTGACAAGTCACAGTGGTAGCATAAGAAAACCAATAGATCGGTATCGTCCCCAACTACGGCAGTGTCTGATCCCGTGAAGAGGCAACAGCAGCTTCCGCAATCGGGACATCTGCGTCACCTGATACCTGGGAGACAGAGACACCCTTGGCACGGAGATGATCAGCCAAAGCGCAGATAAACCTGGCTTTGTTTTTCTTGAAAGATAAGACCTCTTCTTTATTCACCTTGAGCTGCATATCTGTTGTGAAGAAGATCTCACGGCCAACAGAACGACTCCTCTGCGAGTGAGCCATATCTTTTATGGAAGCCCCACCATCGTAGCCATCGAAAACGATAGTGGCAGAAGGGTACTTTCCTGTCACGTAAGTTGCATAATGGTTTAGAATCTCCAGGTATCTTTGATTTTTTGTCCATGGGATCCTGTGCAGCAGAGCTCCTCCGTCTAGGATATATCGAGTGCCTTCGGGGAGGGGAAATAAATGCTTCTCAAGGTTGCACACCTAGGCTGTGGCCTTCGCAAGTTCTGGTTTGTTCGCAGTCCGGAGCATGCAGGAGCTGTCAAAAAGTGACGCTGGGTAGGAACACAGTTCGTGTTGAAAGTACTCAGTTTCCTTAAGATTGATTCTTTTCGCAATCATGATAAACCTCTGAAAAAGAAGAGTCGGGTCTAGTCGTTTTGAGTCTCCGCTTTGACTTTTCTTGGTGGTCATATGGAATTCCAGTTATTTTAGTAGAAACACAAATTCAGAGACCACCAGTCCAGAAAAGGCGTCAATGACTTTTAGGCCAACATCTTTTGCAGAATCAACGTTGGCAGACGGATAGGCAGTTAGACCATTTGCTATGCTTCTTAACTGAACATCTCCCTCACATGGTGAACCCCTGACAAGAAACTCGATACACGTCTGCGTATCTTTGCAGTATCTCAGATGAATAGGCTCTGACATCTCCTTTTGCTGATCGCTTGTAACGTACAGACTTTGGGAAATACGTTCCATCTAGAAGTTTACTGTAGAGCAGACTGGTCGCGACAAAACCCATAAGGACCTCTGAGCCTCTGTCATGCCGCTGCCGTTGATAGGGCCACCAGAGGATTTAAGAGAGCGCATAATCTCCTGTTCAATGACAAGATCTGTGGAGAGTCCAGCCCAGAATCTATCAGAACGTCTTACTACATGCATGCCACTCTGGAAAGCCTGGTAGACCGTAGGATGGGTATCTTGGAGCTTGTCCATTCGCTAGA
Organism: Artemia sp. Qi Xiang Cuo; assembly: GCF_049724085.1. Taxonomy (NCBI): domain Eukaryota; kingdom Metazoa; phylum Arthropoda; class Branchiopoda; order Anostraca; family Artemiidae; genus Artemia; species Artemia sp. Qi Xiang Cuo. Next base: position 3,039,875 of record NC_142808.1, on the reverse strand, counting down.
GGTAAAGATGGCATGATTTCGTATAGTGGTTGTGTCCTGCAGCCGCCAGGTAAGTTAACATGTCTGAGGTAGACTTCAAATGGAGCTCCCATGACCCAGGTCGTTCTCCTTTTACAAAGTTTCGTAGAATCGCAACCATGTCCAAATACTGGAACCAAAGCTTTGATGTTCGACAGTGGACTGATGTTCTACTCGACTTTCTGGCATTACTTGAGGTCTTCGTCTAATTGATTTCTCAGTCAAATCTTGGGAATAAACTTTGAAATCTTTAAAAAACTGAGTGATGAATGTGACGATTTTCATTTTTATTGCATTACGTAGCCTTCGAAGTGTCTTATACTAGTGCCTAGTTCAGGTATTTTTACGAACAACCGATCATTTGTTGAATAACAAGTGCCGATTGATTGTCTTTACAAAAATTACCGCAACGCATATTGACGATAGTGAAACTTTTTTGTTTTGCACCAGACACCCAATCTGGCTTCATGTTCTGTCTCAGCTTGTAATTCTGCAAAATAATAATACTTAATTTAAAGAAAAACGGTCTGATACTAAAATTATATTTTTTTTTTTGAAAACGTAAAAAAAAATCGCATTAAAAGCACAAAAAACGTGATTGTTAGTCTACTCATAATATGCTAAAATGGATATGTTGTTCAGGTTTGTTTTCTCTACAAGATGATGTAAGAATCATTTCTGTTGCAATTTGTTTCGGGTCAAACCTCCATTTGCCTGTACCAACATTTGCTATGCAGGCGTACTTGAAAGATGCTTGTTCAGAAACATGTCCATCACACCATCATATTTATCGTATCAGAGAACCCTATTAGAGGTTTCACGCACCTATCTACAAAAACGAGGAATTTCGCATTTTTTACCAGAAGAAAGATCACGGATGCGTTGGGCTTTGTTTTTTACTCTTTTTTTGTTTTTTTTTCCCAGGGGTGATCGTATCGAATAAGTGGTCATTTAAGATAGTGGAAGTGCTCATAGAAACAGAAATTAGAAGTTTTAGTGCCCTTTTCAAGTGACCAAGAAAATGGAGGGCAACTAAGCCCCCTCCCACGCTCATATTTTCCCCAAAGTCATCCGATCAAAATTTTAAGATAGCCATTTTGTTCAGCATGGTCGAAAATATGATAACTATGTCTTTCAGGATGACTTAATCCCCCGAAGTCCCCGGGAGAAGGGCTGAAAGTTATGAACTTTACCCAATGTTAACACGTAGTATTGGTTATTGGGAAGTATACAGACGTTTTCTGGGGGGATTTTTTCTGGTAGGTGGGGGCGGGGGGTCGGGGTGTCAGGGGTTATATGAGAGGAACTTTACATGAAGGAAGTTTTAATGGGGGAAGGGACATTGCTATGAAGGGGGCGTCGGATTTTCCAGCACTATTAAAGCAAAAGATCAGAAATTAAATAAAAAAAAAACAAGTTTTTCAACTGAAAGTAAGGAGCAACATCAAAACTTAAAACGAACAGAAAATATTACGTATATGATTCGGTTCACCCCCTAGTCAAAACATCGCTATTTAAGTCAAAGATTGTTTAGTACTTTCATAAGAGCTATATATTCTAATTAACGGCCTTTGTGATTAAGCGGTCATTTTTAAAGAATTGGAACAAAATTCGAAATTTAGCTTAAAGAGCAAGGTATTGACCAGGGGGCGAATCCCCTAATATACATATTACAAAGCTGTGAATATAGAAGTTCGTTACGTTAGTTAATTCTTAAGTTACGTATAATTATTACTAATAAAAACTTTAGTAAATAAAATTAAACAAGTTTATAGTAAGAAAATTAACAAAATAAAATTAAAATTAATATGAAAATTTTTTTTTAATTATTAATGTACGTTGAGCAAAAATCAAACCTTAATTAATTCAAAAACTTTAAAAAATTAAATAAAAACACAGGTTTTTTTTAAATGAAAGTAAGGACCGACGGTATTAATTTAAAATTTTATTCCTTTTTCCTGATAGTATATGGGGGGTCCCCTCCTTCAACCCTACCTAAGTTAGATCAAGTTTGTTTTTTTTTTAAACAATTTCTGTTTTAGTAAGTGTAAACTTATCGTAAATAGCGAGGGGGTGAGGGGGGGACAGCCCCGTTTATATAAGGAATAATTTCTGTTCTTTTTAAGTTTTAATGTCGCTCCTTACTGTCAGTTTAAAGAAATTTTTTTTTTATATTTAAAGGCTGCGAAAGCGGGGGGTTTGGGGGGTGGTAGCCCCCCAACTGTGCCTCCTAATCCCTGTACGTTTTAAGGTTCGACCTTGTAACTCAGCCTCTTTAACTCTTTAGAAAACGTAGTTTTTTCAAATAATTTCTGCACGTTTTTGTACAGTTTATTACTTATTATTGCTTGACTAACTGTTAGCTGATCGTGTCAGGAGTTAAAGTTGGGGGGCTTCCGCCCCCAAACCCCCCGCTCTTGAACATTCTTGTGTTAAGGCTTTTAATTCCTGAATACTCAAATCACGTCGTACAGGGTGCCTCCTAATCCCTGTACGTTTTAAGGTTCGAACTTGTGACTCAGCCTCTTTAACAGCCCCCAACTGTGCCTCCTAATCCCTGTACGTTTTAAGGGTCGACCTTGTAACTCAGCCTCTTTAACTCTTTAGAAAACGTAATTTTTTTCAAATAATTTAAAAAAGAAACTGAGTTTCTTTTCAAAGTATATAAAAAAGTTGCTCTGATGGTGAATCGAACCCGAGTTTTCCGCCTGAAAGTCTGAAGTCTCAGCCGCTGGACTATACAAACACAATAGTAATTGTTGTTTAGCAAATAGAAGGTATTTTCGACGCAAGCAAATTCCCAAAAATCTTGATATGTGGTTTTTGGAAAACAGGGAAGGAGTGATCAGATTGAGCTGAAATTTCGACGATAAGCTCCCAGGCCCCAGGAAAGCTTATCCTCTAAATTTCAGCCCGATCAGACAACGTTAAAGGGGGTTGTGGAGGGAAAAATTAACATGGGCTAATATAGGAAAACGAGGTTTTTCGTAAATGTAAATTCGGGGGATAATTTTTTCGGTTTGAAAATATCAAAAGGCCCTAACAGGTCGAATTCTGCTTCGAATGAGTCCTCATTCAACCGGATCCGGGGCCAACTGTGGCCTGTAGGCGTGGCTAACAAAAAAAAAAAGAGCTGAATTGTAAGTGGCTATATTTGGTTTTTTGAAAACAGGGAAGGAGTGATCGGATTGAGCTGAAATTTCGAGGAAAAGCTCCCGGGCTCTAGGAAAGCTTAACCTCTAAATTTCAGCCCAATCGGACAACGTTAGAGGGGGGCTGTGGTGTGAGGGTCAAAACTTCCGGCCCAGTTTACCCCATGAAGATAAAGTCGGAGGAGGATGAAATTTTGCAAGTTTCTTAGTTTGAGCTTGGGCTACAAAATGCAATTACCGCCGTCTCTCTGCGACCTCTAGGACCTGAAATCGCTTAACATTGTGGTGGGTCTAGTCTGGTAGAAGTATAAGGTTCTAGTCTACTCTCCTGGATATGGCCATGATTGAGATAGCTAAGGAATAGACGTACCTTTAGAATAAGAATTCCATCCCCCCAATCCCCTAATTGTCAAATATTTACCCTGAATTAGACATATGAAATGAAACTTTTATTGTTTTGATAAACCCTTACACCAATTTGAAGAAAAGAGTGCTTCATCTTAAATTTATATTTGAAAATCGTAATTTTCTAAAAAAAAAAATTTCAAAATTATCAAGTTTTAAGGTAATACCATATTTTCGTCAGTGTTGCAAGGTTGCAACGTTTGAATGTGAAAACAAATACTCAAAACTAACTAGTTAAATCTGACAACAATTTTCATCTGTAAAGACTTTAACGTTAATAACCTGCTGATTTCCAAAGAAAAATTCATCTTCTTACGCCGTTTGGTCTATGTCTTTGCTTAGCATTTAGTCTGTTGGGTATAAAAAGGTCGCATCTCTATATTTGTAATTTTTCAGAAGAGCAAACAAAAACCTCACAACTTTTCTATTTCCTCTTTGATAACTGTAAAACAAAAACAGATTGATATGCATTGATTTTAGGTATCAATTGGTTTTTGTTTTATGGTTATCAGAGGGGAAACAAAATCGGTAATATTAGAAACCTTCAGGAACCAAAATGGAAAAAAAGAGTCATACACAGCAACAAAAACACAACACGGCAACACAGAGACATCATGCAACCAAATACGGATCTTTTAGTATTTCATCAGTTGGGTATCAAAAGGTTGTATCTCTATATTTGTAATTTTTAAGAAGAGCAAACAAAAACCTCACAACTTTTCTATTTCCTCTTTGATAACTGTAAAACAAAAACAGATTGATATGCGTTGATTTTACATATCAATTGGTTTTTGTTTTATCATACAGTTTGTGGTAACGAACTGTAAGGAGCGACCAGGCTCAGTGGTAACCGAAACTCTAGAAAACGGGTTTTTGATACCAATAGATACATCAAAATAATCAGATTGCAATGCTGAATTCAAATATATAACTTTCATCAAGTTTAGTCCTAGCCATCAAAAGTTACGCGCCTGAGAAAATTTGGCTGATTTTCAAAAAAAGGGGGAAAGACCCCCTAAAAGTTATAGAACCTTAATGAAAATCACACCCTCATATTCAGCGTATCAGGGAACCCTACTATAGAGTTTTCTAGCTCCTATCTACAAAAATGTGAAATTTTGCATTTTTTGCCAGAAGAAAGATCACGGATGCGTGTTTATTTGTTTTTTTTTGTTTTTTTTCCCAGGGGTAATCGTATCGACCCAGTGGTCCTAGAATATCGTAGGAGGGCTCATTGGAACAGAAATTAAAAGTTCTAGCGCCCTTTTTAAGTGATCAAAAAATGGAGGGCAACTAGGCCCCCTCTAATGGGGGGGTTTTCCTTTGGAAAGTGTTCTTATCTTTGTTTGGTTAGCTAAGGCGAATTCTAATGGGAGGGTTTTCCTTTGGAAAGTGTTCTTAGCGGAGCGTGGTTAGCCAAAGCGAATTCTAATGTGGGGGTTTTCAAAAAGACTAGTTCTTATATCCTTTTTGAGAACTTCCGATTAAGTCATCAAATGGGGAATTTAGTTGAGCTCGTTATTAGTGGTCCGCGGGTGGCTTACCTGAGTTGAGGCCGAACTTCCAGGGAGGGGGGCTTAAAGTAGGAGTACAGGTAGGGAGCTTATATTGATGGCCATACTGACTCGAAATCAGATTGATGGGTTTCAGTTTCCCTTAGGAGCGAGTGGAGCCACAAGGACTGTCGAGCTTGAGAAATATTAACACAAGAGAATAAAATAAAGTAATGATGCATTTATTGTACTTACATAATAGTCGCAGAGTTCTTGGTTATATCAACAAATTAACAACAAAGGAAATGATTCAAAGTTTGTACACTTCAAAAGTTTATTGCAACACAATCATGTTGTAAGACTCAAACTGAATTCAAACTAAGACTGTAGCAGACTGTAAAAGACTCCAACTAAAACTGAAAATAGACTGGCGCAAAATTGTTAAGTTCTGACTATCTATCCTCTGCAACTATGCCGGAGGTTACGTTTAGGCGTTGCTAAAAGTATATTTTTTCAGTCCTTATTGGCTGCACTAATTGTCCTACATTACTATTGGACTGGCTTGCACCAATGAGCTACTTGGGTTTAATTACATTTTATGACTTTTAAGATGTCACTCTGGAATTTTTCTAGCAACTAAAAATTCTACGCTGAAATATTTTGCTAACAGGTGTCGCTTAATTTATGACTTTTAAGCTATCACTTTGGGATTTTTTCAGACGATCAAAGCTTCGTATTGCAACATTTTCCCAGCAGGGTGTCGCTTAATTTTCAGAAGACTTATATTTTATTTCTTTGAAAATTGGTAAGGGATAATACAATTTAATTGCACTAAGATACTCAGGTGTTAAACTTAGTCTCCAGAACAATGCAATTATCTTAAGCAAATATTCTACATCTCGAGTGACTACTTTTTTTTGTATTGTAAATCTTACTTTCTTGACAGTTTGTTATTTTCGAGCTCTTATTATTCAAACACAGGTGTTATCACCTGTCGTATAAGATTTGATCAAGCTAATATTTATTGGATACTTTGGAGACGGGGGGTCAGATTTACTTATTACATTTTCTGTGGGAAAGAATTTTTGTTAAATTAACTACGTTTATTTCAGTATTTTAAATTGAACACTTGATCTTTGTTTGATCTATAGGTTACTAGAATTTTCGAATACACATTCTTGGGTGATGTTATTTTATTGGGGTAACTTTAATTGGGGAATTTTGATGTATATTTTTTGAGAATCCATCCCATTACATATCATCCATCCCACTTTTAACTATGTCCTCATCGTTGTTACGCTCCTCCCACTTTCGAATTTGATTTTTTTTTTTTAATTAAAAGAATTTATCTTGTAATGATTACTTGAATTAGCTCTGCTTTGGTAATATTCATATTTATATATTTTTTTTTTATATCCCTATTTACTCTACTAGACTATACATGTAACAACATCACTCTTAAAGCTTATGGCCTACTCACTCGATTTGGCGAAGGGGCCAAAGAGTTTCTACATTAGTTTATGTGATTATATGGTAATTATTATTTCCTCCACCTAACACTAAGTTTACCTTCACCTGATACGATTATTTCATCACTGAAAATGGTACATTTTGCCCTTCTAATACTCGACTTTATTTTCACCTGACGCTAAAATGACACGATGACATTTTTGTTCATTCACCTATTATGATAATACTTCTACTTAGTTTTAAATAATCTAAGTTCGGCATTAATACTTGCTTTATTACCTAACGTGGTACATTTTTTCTAATTATAATGTTAATTTATACTTCCACCTGACGTTACATAGGCACGATTATATTACTCTCCCTTCACCTAATATTAAAATTCCTTTACCTGTTGTTCTAATACTTCTATATGGCTCCAACTAGTTAAGTTCCGCTTTTGTAATTATTTTGTTATTTAATGCTAGTTTATATTTCCACCAAACGCTAAGTTGGTTTGATAGGTATTTGAGATGCTTCTCAAAAACATGTTACTACGTCTAAAACATCCAACTACCCCTAAATTTTTAACACACTGAAATTAAAATACTTTGCAAGGAAAAGTTTGACACATTAGCTGACGTCAATACCGATGTCTGATTGAAACACTGAGCTTATGTAATTTAAATTGATTTTCACTTGTTTTATGAAAAGCTCCTTATGTTCATTAAAACTATTAGCTAGATACATAAGATTTCACACTTACTTCACCATTCTACGTGTCTATATTACTCACATACGTTTTCACTCTTACTTTGGGCTTCCATTCACTCAATTACTGGGTTGGCTAATTGTTCATGGTTTGTCTTCTTGGTGTTTTGCTTTCTGTCGCTTGTTCTTTGGAATAAGTGTTCCTGTTGTTCGCAAGTATGACTGTATGCACAAAATTGTCCGTGCGTGGTTCCTTGCATCATATACGAGGGGTTGATGTTGTATATTCGTTGAGATGTCTATTAGGTACATAACCCTTGGGGGATTGATTACATGAAATGGGTATCTTGGTCTCTAGCTGGGTCTCTCTTCTTTGATACAGTTTGGCCGGGGAAAATCAATTACTCGTACAGTCTGTGTTTCCCGTAAATTTTTCACGCTCAATCCATTTTTCATTTGGACTATGGGCTGTGTTTCTATATTTGACGTTAACTATGGCACGATTGTAACTTGATTTAAGTGCCTTGGCTCGACGCATTGTCTTTGATTTTCAGTTCAATGATTCACAACTATTGATAGCTTAATATGGAGATGAAAACAACTGTTTGTTTCTCTTCTCTGAACACTTCATTTTGGGAAAAACTTTAGCACGTACAGTTTATGTTTCTCACAAAAATTGATTATGATTGGTTGTTCGTCTGGTGGAGGATGATTTGGCTTTGTGACATCCGACATTGATTGGATAGTCAAAACTTAAACTTTTTGTCTTGATTAATATATTGTTTCTGATATGGGGCTTAAGATATATGGTCCTTGAGGGATTTACTCTATGTTTATTCTTGGTGTTTCAAACATTAAATCTTAAGGCCGTTGCCGTCTAAGGATCCGACGGGTATTTATGCGGTTTTACGACATGACAGGTCGAGGCGATTCTTTAGGTAATCATTAATTCAGGCATATCTGTATAGGGTCCTTGGTTCCCGGCACAGCTTGAGGTAAAATTACCTGGTACTGGGTTCTCTATCTGGTACGTTATCTGGATTGGTGATCAGAATATCGCCTTCAGATATTTCCTTGGTGAGTACTTGTCGGTGGTTGATGAATGATGAAAGTAGATGCTACTGGGTTGTATCCGTGTTGCATGTTGGTACACCATAATTAATCTGCACTGATTACTTTGCTTCCTAGAATATAAATATCTGGGCAGAATCATATGCTCTTTACAATTACAGAAGTTAAAACATATATAACAACAACATACGGTTTTCATAATATTCTGCGTGGACAATTTTTGAAATAATAGTTATTATTAATGGTACTAATAACATCAACTTAGTACAGGTACAGTTAAATACAACGCAAGAAAATAAGGGCAGATTTCATGCTTTCATGCATGTTGCCGCAATCATTAGATTATTATCATATAAATGAGGTACTCATCAGAAAAATGATAAGTGACTATGTGTATACACGTATATATGTGCATTTGGCACATATTCAATATTCAATACATTTTTTAAATATTATTCAACACTCATCTACCTTAACATTTACTTTTCTATTATACTACTATTTGCGAGGTAGGCAATATGGTTTATATGAGAGGTCTTGGTTTACTATAAATTTACAAATCTTTATTGTCTATGCGTGTTCATACCGCTTAAAAAATATGTCTTTTGCAGCCGCATGGGTCTGCAAAAACAAAAAAGAAAAATTTGGGACTGGACATGGCACGAATGAGGACCTCTATTCTCACTCGCTCGATTACGTCCTCCCTTACTCTTTTTTTTTTTACTTTAAGGGTTATCAGGGAGTTCTGGGTTTAGGTTTTGCATCTCACTCTGCTCGATGTGATCTGACTTTTCTCTTTTTCTACGTGTTATTCTCAACACTCTTCCGTAATTTAGGTTCAATGCGATTCGTATAGAGTATGAGATTATGAATACGAATCCTATCGTCAAGAGGGAATACCACCAAAAATTTGTCGAAAATAGTCCGTATCTACTTTCTACATACATTAGTCTTTGATCTTCATTGATAAATAAGGGAATTTGGGAGTCTAAAGCTTCTTTTATTCTTGCTAGTGGTAAGGTTCCCTTGATATTCTCTATTTTTGACCATATCGTGGCTCTTACTTCTTCCTTATCAATATTGGGAATTGTATACGATAGATTGACTGGTTTGAAGTTGTTTATCTTAGGACTTATTACATTGGTGCTTGTTGTTATGAGGGGCGTTTGCACCGTGGCTTCCTTAGTCACCAGTCGGCATCCTTGTTTTATTGTTATTGTTCCCACGTCTTGTAATAGTAGTTCAGCTCTGTAGCTTGAATCGAGTCTCTCCGTGTTATTAGAACATGAGATAGTCCAAACTGTTTCTTTTGGAACAGAAAATAGCCACAAATCATTTCTAAGGTTAATAAATATTTATCTTCTGTTGCTATATACTAGCGCTTCACATGTGTTGGAAATTTCCTATTATTGGGTTTCTTTTAAAAATATATCCAATATACATGATCTGTGTTTTACGTTCTAAATGGGCAATGTTAGTTGACATACTAAATTTTTGAATGCTACACATTCCTTTAGGTCTCGTGGATTTGCTAAGGCATATTTTCTCCTATCTTGATCGATTAGCAAGTATTCCTCTTCAGGGGTGATAATCATGAATGCATTAGTTGTACCTATATTGGCCGGAAACGTGGAAATTTTATACAAGTCATCTATTGATTGTTGATTTATTAACGGAATTGTTACGACTGCAAACAACTGTTCGTTTATTTCCGTGATATGAACCTTCAGCTTGGTGTAATAGTGGAATAAGTTTGCTACTTCCGGTTCTGTTGGTAGATGTAGTCCAAACGTTAAATGTGTTTTTATTTCATCCAAGATACTTTTCAGGTTCGAAGGATCCACTAGGTCATACGACAAGGTTCCTCCGGTAAGGGCAAATAATGCAAATTCAAATTTGCTAACGTCAGTTGCCAGGTTAAGTAATGACATTGTCACTATGTCTAGTGATACCATGGTGAGGCTTGAATCGGTAATAACACGATCTACTTCATTTTTCAAGTAATTCATTATGCTTACTGTTTTTGATATTTTATTCGAGATTGCCTCAATTGTGTCTCTCTTGTAATTGGCTATGTTGGCCTGTATTTTTTGGACATGAAAGATCACTTTCAAGGCACTATTTAATTGTCCTACGTTTTGCCTTAAGATATTCAGATCTGCCTCAGTCGAAAGGCCGAACAGGCGGGAGGATAGTTCTCACACAATTGGTATTAGACTAGCTGATCTTCGATATTTGTTTTTTCGAAAAAATACTTCGAAGATTCTCCTGGTGCTTTGTTTTAACTTTTGTATTTCTGTATTGAACAATTCAAATAGTGCTTGTAGTCTCTGTCTATATAAGATTAGGAAGGATTGGTGAATTGATGCTCTTAGAGCGTTTTTCTCGTTTAGCTCAGGTAGTGGTATGATATCTTCCTTTGCTGGCTCATCGGCCATTGCTAATCTAGCACACGTACGTTTACCGTCTATTTTCCAACATTTATTGTGTGGGTCCTAATCTTCTTACTCCTTCTTAGTTTTATCTTTCTTTTCTGCTGGTTGAAACGCTTGTACCTGTATAGTTTGTATTTCGGTATGTCTTACTGGGAGTCTTGCTCTTAATCCCATAGTAAATAAGCCAATTGACTGGGTGCGGTAAAACATGGGTCCAGTTGACCATGTCCATTTTGTAAGTATCGTGGGTCTTAAATAAGTTATTGTAGTCGAAATTTTAGGTGATTGCTTGCTAAGTTTGGTTATATCTGGGGCTGTGCTTGTCGTAGTCTCCGACATTGAAGATTGTATGTCTCTTACTGGACTCTCATATGTAGGCGTGGTTGTTTTGGTGACTTCACTTTTTCTTTCAGTAGGCTTTTTATTCTTATCATCTTGTTGTGTATTTGAGAATTTTAATTCCTTTAGGTTAATAATTTGCTTGTAATCCTTTTCCTTTGTGAGTTTTGATATTATTCGTTTCTTAACATTTTGTTTGGCATGGTTTTGCCATAATTCCTTGAGGAAGGTCCATAGGCTTGGTATCTCATTTAACATAGCATAATTCCTATCATAGAGTTTATTTTTCTTAGAAGTTGCCAAGAGGTAATCAGCAGTATATTTTGCTGTGGTAGGTTCTTTCGTAAGTCCGTCTATATTGCTTAATTCTCTTTTCTTCCTGTTTCCTATATTGTTAGTTCCTAAAGCTTTGTCGATTTCTGCCATTTTCTTGTCAAAATCGTCCACTATGAATTTTGTCTTTAGTTTGGGAAGAATGGGGGGTAGATTTCCTTTATTTTCCTTATAGTGCATGTCTTTCGTGGTCTGCAAGCTTTTATCTGATTTTAAAAATTGGAATATGGAATCCTTTAATTCATTGGTGTTTTTCTCCAGTCTCATCACCTGTTGAAACAGTGTTTCAAACGGTTTAGGATCCAGTTTCATAAATATTTTCCAGGCAGTGTGGCTTGCAAGTAATGAGTTCTCATGTTTGAAGATTATTCCATGTTTTACGATGTCTTGGGCTATAGTTTGGGAAATGAAGATTGTTATGACTTTTGTTATCCACATCCTTTTTGCTGTTTCTGGAATTAATATTTAATTAGACATTATATAGAAAGACTTCCTAGATTAATTATTGAACGAGGACTCAGATTTTTATTATTTGTTCTTTCTTTTTTTGGGGGGGGGGGGGGCACAAGGTACTGGTTTGATATTAAATTTTTAATATCTTATAATAATATTTTTGGTACGAAGGAAAAAAGGTGATATTAAAACTTGTTTTCATTTAATTTGTTAATTTGCTTATGGTCATTGCACTGTTGATTTTTAAGCTGGGGGGATAAGTATTTTAAAATTTTTTTTTTCGCGTAAGAATTTTTTCCTTCCACGTAATAGGTTGGTTAACTTGTTTTGGTTGGCGCAGTTTTTTTGATCTTTTAATTACTTTTGCTTTTGATGTATAGGTTTTTATTCTCTTAAATATAATTTGATTTTTCATTGCTCGGTATATTGCACTTTTCGGATTATATAGATACTGCTTATAATATTTTATTTCTTGGAGGGGGTCATGTTTAGCTTGATATTTTACGCAATTTGGGTTCCCTTCAATTCTGTAAACTAATTTTTGCTTTCTACATTTGTCGAGAAGTAATAAATCTGTCTGACAAGGACCTTTAACATACCAATATTGAATTTTGTATTGTTTTTGCAACTTTCTTATCTCATGTTGAACTAAATAAAGGTACTTGCCCTTTCTGCCGTTACATTTTATTCATAATTTGCCTCTTGCGGGTCGATATTTGGGCGTATTTGCTAGGTTTAACCCGAAGATATATGTTACTTTGTTGTATTACCTTAAGTCGTACTTAATATCCCATCTGTTTGCGCAGATTTCGTCCCCTGATATATCCACCATGCTTATTGCCGCTGAGAATATAACTGTTTCTTTTGCATGTTTGAGTCAGATGGATTCTGTGTCAATAATTGACCTGGCCATTATTCTGAAACAAAAGGCGGTTTCCGCTGATATTTGTTTAATTTATAATTTTTTCATGATTTGTTATGGTTATGGTACGCTCTACGTCGAAGTCAAACTACATTTTCACAGGTATTTCCTCTATACATCGGTTACTAATTCGTTCAACCATAACTTACTTAAAGCTCCATGTTAACCAATAATGAATATTTACTTTGTGTGGAAAAAAAACAAGGCAACTTTAGGATGAAGTTGAAATACTTTTTCACCAGTGCCACCTTGGACCTGGCTATTTATGTGTTCGAACATAATATCATTCCTAAAGTTCCGTACTCTAGTTTAACGACTTTGCGGTCGCTTTATAGTCTTAAAAGTATAGGGATTTTCGAGAAACTACCTTTTTATCAATATATTGATAATGTATTTAGATCTCGTGACATTAACTCTAATTCGTAGTTACATAAATATTAACACAATACTGGTTTATAATGCATTTTTTGATATTCATCGATATCCATAGTTTTAACCCTTCAGGTAATATTATAGGGTTTTTTCATCATTCATTTTGACAAGATTATTTATATACACAGCTTCTCCCACTTAGGTTGGGTTTTAAATTCAATATGGGTGCATCATCCGGCAGTGCCGCTTTTGAATTTGGATATTTGAGCATATCTAGACGTCGATAATATTACCATGAAGAAACATTTGGGCAGAGAAATTGTATTTCAAATACTATATCATTTGTACCGTTTTCAGGCATATTTAGGTACATTAAATACATTAAAAGTTGGTTTGGGATGTGCAGGCTTTCCAGAGTAGCGGTTATATCATTCCTTCGCATATTTTGACGAATGATTTGCCGGCACAGCTGAGATAATGACAATGGGTTATTTATTATCTTTACCAAAGAGAAACTTAAATTCACGTGCGATTGGCAACAGCATAATTGCTCACGCACGATCACGTCTAACCCAGGGACTATTCTTCTTCCAAAATTTTCATCTTCTTGAAAGAAATTCAGGGTTATTTTCTTTATGTCTTTATAATCTCTTGGGGTAACCTGGAAAATTGCGGATCCCATTGAAGGGTTTATTAGATTTATATCTGTGTTATTTACGCTATTTGAATATCATATTTTAATAAATCCTGTACCCTTTAGCATGTATCATTGTTCTATTCAGATGCAGAGAATCTTACGTGGCCAAACTTTAGTCAGAGTCGTGTAATCTTGGTCGTACAACATATTGTTTGCAATATACATAGACAACGAGCTGTATTTTGTTTCTAGGATATGTTCTACTAAGATTCGGAAGGCCAGATTGGCACTTCGTCTAGTTTGCTCTAGTGTTCGTGTCAGCACACGTGCACTAAAATTATATAGCACTAGGCTTGCCGTTAATCTTAGGATTATTTTTGGTTCTACCATAGTTATATGAGATTTTAGAAGATAGTATAATTTTGGGCAATCAAGATTTTCTACTGTTCTAATAAGTTCCTCTTCTTTCATTAAATTGTCAATATGTCCCCATTCCCTTAACGGAGCATTAATATTGTCTAACTTTTTTTGACAGAGGATGGAAGTCAAGTGATTGCATGGTGGAATAATATACACCATGCGCATCATTGGCTCCGACTTCCTATGGTTGGGGGTCCATCCGTTTTCACTATTATACGTCATGTGGATGTTTGAGTCATTTTTCCTATATTGTTCTAAGGTATTTTGTGGCGTTGACCGTTAACTGTTGTTTTATTTTACTTTTTGTGAATTAGAATTGCCATTTATACTGTGCCTTTATTAATTGCCGAAGAGAAAAAATTTTGTTACCTTCGACGGGTGCGGGATTTTACTACTGATTTTTCGGCTAAGAGTGTTATTCTCTTTGTTTTAAGTGTGGTTGTTTTAAATAAAGGAAAAAAAAATTTTTTTTTTTTTTTAACGTGTGAAGTAAATTTGGTACTACTACTGGGTTTTTTTTTTGTTTTTGCCAAAATCATCTTTTAAAAGGTCTGAGTGGGTTTTTCGGGGCTGAATCGTTAAGGAAAGGATTGTATTATATTACAGGTTAGCATATTTCATTTAGTGTGATATTTGTTGATCGGTTTGAGGGAACTCTAAAGTTTTCTACTGGCATTTGCTGTGGCATTTGATTTCTATAATTGTTGAACCCTTATTTACAGCAAAATTTTTCTTAAGTAATCTATGATTAACGAGGCAAATTTTTCTTTTTAAACACTAGTTTACATTAATTTCGTCAAGGCCCCCTTTTTTTTTGAGAATATAGGTTTATTTTTTTTTTTCCAAAATTCAGCTGTTAGGCTGTAATGCCTCTTTTATTTATCTTTATATTTCATTTAATTGTGACGTGACTAAATTATCTATTCTTCCACTTTAATATGCTTAGTATCTTTGTTAATTGGGAGTTAAGTGAGTTGAAGTGTAACTCATTTACTTTTAAGGTGTTAAATTATTCTTCTCCTGTGGCGGTGTTAACGCCACTGAATATCGAGTTCTAAATTGATTTCCAAATGTACAGCCTTTGAAGCCTTATCATCAAGTAAATTTTAGCTGAATAGTCCTTACACACAAGGATACTGATTTTGGAGTCCAAGTTCGGCACATAGCCCGTCACCAACTCACTAGTCTATAATGATATTCACGTCCCCAACGTGTGGAGTTATCAATTAAGAGTTTCGTAGTTTGGCATAGGCCATATGAACTTAATTCCTATAAAATTCTCAAATGAAAATTAAAATATATTCGTTGTTGCTATATTTTGATGCCACTAAGATGCCGCACAACTGAGGGGGGGGGGCTCATAAATTTGATTATAATGTTACTTATAATATCTGTAATTCTTTTTTCTTGGTATTTTTTTTTTTAAATGAAATTAAGATATGTTTACGTTTTGTAGCGTATTCGTTGAAGGGTGGAAACCGATTTAGTCTAATTCGGGTGCAATAATTCACCACAAGATACAATTTTATGTTATAAAGTTGTTGGAAATGCTATAGAAGAACATGGGAATCAAATCAAAACGCGTTGTTTAAAGCTTGATTGATTTAAGTTTTCATGAAAGCCAGATTATTACGCGCAAGGGATTGTCTTATGTGGCGGTCTTGTTATATAATAAAAATAGATTATTTTCAATCATAACCCTTCTGGGTCATCGTAGGGCATATTATCCCTATTCATGGGGCGAATAGTTAGGAATCGGCGGATTGGCCCCGTTTTTCGCCTAGAAGTGCGCAAATAATTACATTCAGCTGTTTTCTTTTTTTTTTTTTTCGGTTTCGTTAAGTTTTAGCATTTATTTTTTGTAATAGGGGTTGTCCCACATGGCGCAGGTATGGTATTATCAAGAATTTCACAGGTATATGTTATGTGTTTAAGATGTTCCTAAAAAGAATTCGCCCAATAGTCTCTCCTTTTTCTTTCTTTCTTTGTTTCCTCGCGGCACTATACGTTAGGCCACGGATGTGCCGCATAAGCGTGCTGCGCGACTAAAAAAAAGGGGGAAATTCGTAATTTTGATTTGAATATTACCCATTTCATCTGTAGTTCCTTTTCTTTGGGGTTTTATTGATATTCTTTACTAGGTCAGCATCTTATAGGAGTTTGATTGCTTGAAAATTTAGTTTTATTTTATCTTTTGATTAAGGATCTTTGAAACATGTTTTAGGTCAAAGGGCAAGAGTGTTTTGCAGATGTTAAGATTATTCATTTGTTCTCCTTAATGGCTTAACCTTCTCTTGATTGTTTTAGCAACTACCCTTGAATTATTCGTATATATATACTCATTCTCAAACTGTTAATTTCAGTTTTGTTAACTTTGTTCCTTAGCGGACAAAACTTATGTAAATATGGTGATTCACTATATATATTCCTTATTGGGGGGATAGGGATTTGTGGGGATTAAAGGCTGTGACTGTTTATAAGGTTAGTAAATCTATTTAGTAATTATCGTTTTTCTGCAGGTATACGCGATAATTGTCTTGAGAGAAATTTTTTTTTTCTTATTGTTTTATTATCTGGTTTGTGACGAAGTTACTAGGCCGCATCAAGGCAGAATTGTATTGGTCTTATATTTGGTTATTTTTTTGCAAAAGGATGCTATTATTCCCTTTTTCTTTTCCCTACTCCAGGGTTAGGTTGAAATTTGTTTATTTCCTACGGTTCCTTATATTTTGGTTGGCAAGTAAGTTTCCCTTTTTCTTTTGCGAATGTTTTCCTTTGAGGCTTATTGATCGTCGTTCGAGGCAAAATAAATTTGTCACTAGTCTCGTTAACAGTGGTATTTTCATTTTTTTTTTTTTTTTTTTTTTTTTTTATTTTTTCTGCAATTGCAATATTTTAGGATTCAAATATATATGCATATAGCGTATGGCTGATTTTCGGATTTTTGGCGAATGGGTTTATTTCAAGATTTGGCACTTTTTGCTATTCTAATCTTGCGGCTTTATATATTTTTTTGTTTTTATTGCTACAGCTTTTTCTAGGAAAATTTTCTAGTTATAATCATTGATACAATTGGCAGTTTTTTTTTGATGATTGGTCTCGTTCCACCCCTAGCGGCTGTTTGGCAATAACGTCATTACTGTTAATACAAGCACTTACACAATTACAATTACAATTACTTATACCGTTACTGTTTTAATTATCTTGGACGTTGGTTATAGTTTTCGTTCATGATCCCGCTGTTTTTGATAGTGAAGCGTTTCCTCGAAAAAGGGTCATCGCAAGAAGAAGAAAAAATAGAAATTAATTAATTCCTCTTTTTTTTGCTTTAGCCTGTCTTACTTGTGTTTCGCAGATACGTTATTATACGATCTTGTTAACTATTTGCGTATTTTCTTGTTTAAGGAAGGTTTATTTTGTCATTCAAGCTGTTTGATCTGTGCGAATGATACAAAATTGGTTTCAATATTACAGAGATTACTTGTTGAAGCAATATTATTTATGGTGTAACATACTGGGCTCAAAGGTATGTTAATTAGCGTTCAACTACGCCATTGCAGGAACTAAACCAAACAGATTGTTTGAGTTCCTCGATGATAAAAGTCTCCTTTTTCTGTTTTTGTATTTTTTTGTATCTGGGGACACGCCTCCTATTAAAGATTGTATGGCATCTCTACGGTTCAAAATTTATGCACGAGATCGGTATTTAAATTTTACAATTTTGGTTTACTTTTCACTTACGGTTATTTTACGTTGAATTACTGACGATACTTTTCTTTTTGAAAGAGAATTCTATATTTATTTTATATGTTCTTGATCATACTGCATCATCCTATGACCAATTATGATCAACTATCTGAAAAAAGATGTCGAGACTTCTAAAAGAGGAAACAGAAGAGAAATCTTTAGTTCCTACGGAAGGACTTATTCCTTACTAAAATGTTCTATTACGTTTCTATAGGCTGAGGTCTGCCTATCGAATTTAGTATTATTTTTCTTTATTCATTTAGGTTTCGGAACGGATCTTTGTATTATTTTTATTTATCTTCTGTTATACCACATCACTATATGAGCAATATTCGACCAAATATATAATTAAGGATATATTTTTGATATCAATTTTTGATAGCAAGCTGTATCATTTTTTTTTTTTTTTATAATCTCCTCATTTTTGTCAGGGCCAAAAATTTTTTGCTGCGAGGGTCTTGATATTTGAGAAACATCTTGGTATGGTAAGCTAATTCTTATTTTTTAGGCGAATAAACTATTAATTATAGGTATGCATTTAACTCAGAGTACACGATATCACACGGGTCAAATATTTTTCTTGTTAATGAAGAAATGAAAAGTGAAGACGATTTAGCTCGAGGCCAATATGCTTATGTGATTTGGTTATACTACCATAAATATTAATGGTCTTAACTTTGTTTGGAAATCGCGGGCTTCGATTACGATTGTGTAGGCCCCTTATTTCTGCTGACTTTTATTTGGAAGAATACTTCTAATTGCTACTTGCGCTAAAGCCTTTTTGAATTTTATTGTGTAATTTGGTTAAATTGGTTTGTGAAGTCTTGAATATAAGAAAGGATTTGAAGGAATAGTAAGGGCTGCCTTTGTTGTTCCGATTGATTAAGAATTCTTTGTCTATAATAACGAAAATTTGCATTACTAATTAAGGATAAATTAGCGCATTTCCCATTTTTTGTATTGGGTGGAGGCCAACTAGTACACATGGTGCTTGCTAGGGTAACTAAATAATCTCAACGTGACATCTGTGGCTTCTACCGATATCAAGGGTATGTTCTTGTATTAATTGGTTGGTACGTGTCTTTTTGATGTAAAACAAATAAAAACACATGGGGGTAAGGCTGAGGATGGCCAAATTTCGCCGTTTTGGCTTTTGCAATTTTTTGAATGCATTGGAGTTTGTGGTTTTGTTCGGAGGAACGTATAAGCGAGTCTATCAATTTAACATTATTGTTTGTTTGAATTATTTTTGATTGGTTAATTTTTTGCAGAATTTTCAGTTCGTATGATGACTGAGGCCTGCTTCCGTTATTTAGGTTGACCGCGGCCCTATAATTTGGTTAATTACCGTATGCTTACTTGAGCTAAATCATGCCTCGGATTGTTATTTTCTTACATAGATGTATATATATATATATATATATATTCATTTATCTAATTAATAACCATGATAAGCCTGCTTATTATATTGCCACTGAATACCTGCTTTTCTAATTGTTTCTTAGTTGGGTGATTAATACAGTAATGACTCGCGTGTATACTTTTTTTTTACTAAATATTATAAGTTTTTTAGTATATTATAGCCTTACAGGCAGGTTTGGATGCTGGTTATTTCCGATCATCTTTTCTTTTGATTAAATTTAGTATCTTTTGAAATTACGTATTTGATTAGATTTCGCATTATTTGATTCCGTATTTTATTTTTTGAAAAGGAAAAAATATCCTACAATTGATGTTCTAGGTGTAGGATCTATCCTAGTGACCTGTCAGCTTATCGAATATCTAAGTACGAACATTCAAGACCTCGGAAGGGGGGGGATAGATATTTTCGGTGTATCATTCCTCCAAAGCCTTCCCGGATCAATTGCCAAGTTGAGTATTCAGGCACCGATCTGAACGCTATATCAAATTTAAAAGTAAAATTTTGCATTATAGTTTTTGAGGTTATAAATCTCTTATATATTCACTCATAAGGGGGAAATTTATAATATATTTGTTTATCTTATTTATTATTCCTTTTTCATTAGAAAAACGCTATATTCTTGGCTAGCGGAAATAAAAAAAAATTTTGTTCGTAATAATATATACATTTTTACCTTTTTTTTTGAGTTCAATTAATTCGCGTGTCTAATATTCCTTAGTTTTTTGTACCTTCTGGCAATGGTTGGGTTGTGGGTGTTCCTTGTGGTGCAGGCACTTCTGAGGAATTTTGGCCCGTAGTAACATTCTCTTGGGCGTCAGGGTACTGGGTCTTCGTAATCATATTATTATCCGTTGGAGGATTCTGCTGATTAGTTTCCACTTGGGGTTTCATGTGATACTGACGAGCCTGATTTGGAATCGCAAAATATGCAGGTTGGGATGGTCCTTCGTTGTAACTATTAGTAAGAAGATTTTCCAAATGGGGGCTGAGGGGTAGATCAATTTCAATGGTAAAACATGTTGCAACCGTTTGTTCCAAACTTGAGCAAAAATCTCTCTGTTTCTGTAGTTCCTTATTAATTCCGGCATGGTTTTCTTTCAGCTGTTTCTCTAAGATATCTTGTTGCAGTTTAATTATTTCCTTTTGTGCCTTTAAGTGGTCGTACTTATGTTGCATGTCCAATATCTTTGCCCTCTGGGGTGTTAGGAGTTCTTGTATTGCCATCGTCGCGGACAGGATGGTACTATTCTTGTAATCTTGTACTTTTTTTCCAATTTCCTACAATTTATCGTACAATACTTGTAATTTTAGGATCTGGTCGGGATAATTATATCCCTCGATAATCGCGGTGTCACTAATTGATTCCATTTCATTCTGGATTTTGGTGATTTGTTCTTTCACCTCTATAAATTGGGCCTCTATTAATTTGTCTATTTGCTTAGTAATTAGGATCTCATTTATCTTCTTGTTCATTTTTTCTTGGGACGCCTTAACTTCGCTAAGCGATTTAAGTATGGTTTCTATCATATTTTCAATTTTCGATTTTTCCGTTATTAATTCGGCCGATGCCACTAGGAGTTTTGCTCGTACTTGAAATAGCTGATCCATACTTGTCCTGTCAGTATTAGGGTTGTACTAGTTATCTCTCTTCCTGTAGAAGGGGTTGAACAATTCTTGTTTTTCTTTTATCGTCAGGTTTTTCTTTGTTAAGCCGGAATTCCGTTTATCTGGAAAGATTTAACTATCAACTTGTTGAATTCTAAGGGTTGCTTTTATTGTATGTCTTCTCTATATGTTTCTTTTTCTTTCAACTGCTCATTTCGATTTATTATTATTTACTTATAAGTTTTTGGGTTATTCAATTTCTAGACGTATTTCCATTTGTCTGGTTTCCTACTGATTCTGCCAAATTTCTTGGTAGTTTCATGTTCGGTTTCTGGCGTTTTACCCTTTTTTGACTTTCCCATAGAGATCAGATCAAATTTCTTATACTGTTTTAGAAGGAATTTTTGACCTTTCAATTTTGCGGCTTTCGCATGGGCCGCGGCAGAAGCCTGTTTTTCTTTTGGTGCGTTCTGGGGGTGGTCAGGGTCTGCTTCATCATCGGACTCATTCGAGCTAGTATCCGAAGATTCTTTATTTGGGTCTTCGGGGGCGGCCCTTTATGATTGAGGGGTATCTCCTACCCTTGCTGCATATCTCTCATCTGCCCTAGAGGTTGAGGGTTTATTTTCCATTTCCTCACGCTGAGGTCCTGTCTCGGGGGAGTTAAAAGATTCCTGGGAACTCTGGGAGGAGTCAAATACTTTTGGAGAATGTCTCCACTGCTTGAATGCCATATCTTCCGGGGGTGAGGTGTATTACGTAGCATGGTCTGTTTCCAGGAGTGAGATTCTTTGGGTTTTACTTTGGATACCGTTATGTGATGGTACTGTCCCAAGTTTTCATCTTCAGGGTGTTCCTGTGTCCACGGCAAAGTACTTTGCCTTGTTTTTATGGGATAGTTAATAATGTCCAGAGCCTCTCTCCGGTTTTTTTTATTTTTATCCCTGGGTGTATTCTTCCTCCTGTTTGTACCTGGGGTTTCCACGTCTCTGTTTTGGTCCTCCTGTAACTACAGGGGTCTTTCTCTCGGGGTTGCTGGGGATACTATGTCATCAGGAAACCTTTTGGGGGGACATGGGGTTGAAATTCTATCGGGGAAAAACTGGGTTTTTGGTGACAGCGTATAATCTAATTCTTGCTCGGAGCTTTCTGTGGATGAACTCTCTGGGCTTTTTGGGGTTCTTGCAGGTATGGGTATTAGAGGTTCTCTTTTAGGGATGACTAGATTTTTCATGGCCAAAAATTCTTCAAAATCTTCCTCCTCGCTATTATTTTCAAAATAGTTTTGTTTGAAATTAAAGGGTTTTAGTTCGGATAGCCCGGACCTAGGAAATTGATTTTCCGCGTTTGATGAATCTGAAGATGAGGGTTCAGGTGCCCACTTAACGGGGTATTTGGCACCTTTTATACGGCTTACATGTGCTTTGTATGTTCTTCCGTTTTCTGGATTTATCATTTTAAAAGTAAAATCGTTGTCATATTTTTTGATTATTCTGTAGGGTCCTGAATATTTATTGGAAAGTTTTTTGCCTTCCAATTTAACTTCATTTTTCAGATAAACGCGGTCGCCTACCTTAAAATTTATATTCCCTTTCATTTTGGATTGATGCTTCAACTTGTGATTCAAATTACATTTTTCTAACTCTTGTCTAACTATTTTATATGTTTTTATCCACTTATTTATAAAGTACTTCTTATAGACATCCGTGCTATTGAAATATTGTCTTGATTCTATGATTTCTTGATAGGGTATTTCAAAGTCGCGTCCGAATAAAAGAAAAAATGGACTTTCTTTAGTCGTTTCCGAGTATGCCGTATTAATTACATTAGTCAAGTAAGGTAGATATTGATCCCAATCGTTCCGGTTGTCCTTTGAATAAATACTTAAAACGTTGGAAAATATTTTGTGCCTATTTTCAATTTTTCCATTAGCTTGGGGATGGTAGGGAGAGGTTACTAGTTTTTCTATTTTAAGGAAACTCATTAAATCTTTAGTTACTTTGGAAACGAAGTTAGATCCATTGTCGCTAATGACCCGTTGAGGAACGCCAAACTCTAAAAATATTTTTGCTAAGGCTTTACTTGTGGCATATGCGCCTTGATTTTTCAATGCTTTGGCAAAAGTGAAGCCGGTAAAATGGTCTATTACTGAGAGGATGCAAGTATGACCTCTATTAGAAACAGGTAATCCTCCACTTGTACCAAAAAGGTGAAATGAAACGATGTCGAAAGGGAACCTTGCCACTGGCACTCTTCCCAAGGGGGGATTTGGGTACGTTTGAGGATTTTTTCTTAAGTTACAAGCTTCACATGCACTTATAAAATCTTTGAGTTTTTTCAATGTCGACGGGACATAAAAGTATTGTCTTAGCTTGTGAAACGTTTTGGTTATTCCTAAGTGTCCACTTATCTCAGACTGAAAATACTCGAAGGCAGGTATTATTAAATTTTGGGGCAGCACTGGGATTACTGAGGTTTGGTTTCTATTCGTCTCGCCTGTTACTATCCTGCAAAGGATTTCTTCGTCAAAGTCATAATAAAAATTGTCTATTTCCCGTCTTAGGGCTCTGAACTTATCAGGGAGATTATCTGAATTCACAAAGTAATTGATGAGGGTCAAACACATTTGATCCTTAACTTGGTTTCTTTTAATATTGGCTAGGGATAAGGGAATTACTCGTGGTCCTTTTTCTTCTGTAAGGATTTTTGGTATATTCTTCTTTTGTTTTTGTTTACTGGGATTAATGGCATTTATTTGTTTAGTTTCATCATCTGAAGAGTTATTCTCGGGGTATCTACTTAGGTAATCGCAAGGGGCATTCTGTTTACCGGTCACGTGTTCAAATTCGTAATCCAGATCTTGGATTTTCATTATCCATCGCGCTAAAACTCCGGTTGGATTCTTGAATTTGCTTAGGTACTGTAAGCTTTTATGGTCCGAGCGCAACTTAAATTTTCGTTCTACTAAATAATGCCTGAATTTATCTAAATGGTAAATTATAGATAGTAACTCTAATTGCGTTGCTGAATAACTACTTTCGCCTTTGGTTAGAGTTCTACTTGAATAGCATATGACTTTCTCTATATACTGAGGGGGGTCCTGTTGGGGATCGGGGTTGTTTTCCACGGGGATTATTTGGGAAAGGATTGCACCGATACCTAGAGCTGAAGCATCGGTGGTAACCACGAATGTACCTTTTTCAAAGTCTGGTACCGCTAATATTGGTTCAGAAGTAAGAGCTTTCTTGAGAGTGTCCAAAGAAGTTTGAGCTTCCTGAGACCAGGTAACCTTTTGGGAATTCCCTTTGGTCAGATCTGTTAGGGGTTTTGCGATTTGGGCGTAGTTACGTATGAATTTTCTAAAATAACTGGTTAAACCAATGATGCCTCTTAATTGTTTCATAGTTTTTGGCGGCTTAAGATTCTCTACACATTTTATCTTCTCAGGGTCCGGTGATATTTGACCTTGGGTCACTATCATTCCTAAGAATTTTATTTCGGATTGAAACAAATTTACTTTTTCCGGTCTACATTTCAAGTTACCCTCTCTGAATTTTTCGAAAACTTTGGTTAATGTGTTCAAATGTTCCTCGGGTGTTTCTCCCACACAAATAACATCATCCACAAAATGGATAATATTTTATATACCTCTTAGTAAGTGTAATAGAGGTCTACATCATGCACTTGAACTAGTTTTGAGTCCAAAGGGTACTCTCAAATATTCATAAGAACCACATTCCGTCGTTGAAAAGGCCGTTTTATAGACGTCATCATCTGCTATCTTAACTTGGTGATAACCCTGCGTGAGGTCAAGAGATGTAAAAATTTTATTTTTGGTTGAAATGGAATCCAGGATTTCATCAATTCGGGGCAGGGGAAATTTGTCACTTACTACTTGCTTATTTAAGGCTCTATAATCTACTACAAGCCTAAGGTCCTTGTTCTTTTTTGGTACTAGTATAACGGGGGCTGAATACGGGCTTATACTTGGCCGTATTATATTGTTTCTTTCTAACTCGCGGATTTTATTTTTTAACCAGCCTTTGTAGGGATGAGGGATGCGATAGGGTTGTTGAGCTACGGGTAACCCTCTGGTTTGGATAGAGTGTTGATAAAAAGGTATCAACCAAATGTCTTCCTCACACGTAGAAAAAATATCTCTAAAGTTCCAAAGCAATTTACACTATTTTTCCTTAAATTGCGTATCTTGTGTATGATCTAATTCAAATTTCTCGAAAAATTGTGGTTTTGTTAGGGGGTACCTCTTCTGTGGATTGTTAGTTCCAATGCTATTAACTGAGCTTTCCCTTGAGTCTCTCTAGTTGTTTACCTCATGCTCAGAAATAACCTGTATTTCAACAAGACATGTTCCCTTTTTCAACGTGATCATATCGTTTTCATGTGTGTTAGTTAACCAAATAAAACCTTCGCCTTTTTCATATGAGATGATCTGTTCTTCACAGAACAGATTTTCTGGAATTTCTTTGCACGGGGATGCGAACCAGATTTCAGAATTGTCATTTACGGGGGTGACCATTTGAGAGATTTGTACTCTTTGCATAGTATTTGGGGGGATTTTTGTTTTACGTACTGCGAACCCATAATATTTTTCTTCCGTGTTATTTTCTATTAAATTAAGATTGGCACTTGCTTGCGTCAGGTCTTCCTCTTTCGGGGTTGGTTGTAGGGGTGACTTCAAGACTTTTCCCCTTACAACAGTGTTTGGACACAATTCTGCTATCTTCTTTATCTCTTTTTGTCAATACTCCCGCATTTCTCCTATTCTTACTTTTACTGAATCGATCCACTTGCTGTTGGATTTTCTTTTTCGTCCGCTCCATTGATTTTGATTTTCGATCAGTTTGATCGTTTGATTTCCCACGGGACGAGAAATAGGAGGAAATGACGTGACATGGGGTACAAAAGATTTGATTCTATTCACTGTTGCTTCCCCTCTCTCCACGCGTTGGAGAATTGGGTCGTGTGGATACACGAGTCGGTTATTTTCGATATATAAAAACACCATATTATATTTTAAAAAATTATCAACAAATATAGCTTCATATTGAAAATTTTTGCAGATTATGAAGTTTGTAGGAAAGATCCTATTATCTTTTATCACATCTAGGCATATGGAGCCTATAGCTTCCAGCCTATGCCCCGTGACACTTGTTAAATTGGGAATATTGAAATTTTTTTGTCGTTTAATATATACTGGTAGTCTATGAAATACATTTGAACTTAGTATGTTAACCGATGCACCCGAATCTATTAACGCTTTGAAATTAATACTCGCGACACTAAAATTATTCAATATAGGTAGCATATCATTATTATCACTAAAAGAAGGTACAATTACTGGATGGGACCTATAAGAAATACTGGCCTCCAGGGTCCCAGTTATTTTTCTTGGGGGCCTGATTCGTTTCCCTGTGCGCTTATTTGATAAGTTGGGGTTTGACATTGGGGTTCAGTGGGAATTTCACATGCTAGTGAAGTTCCAAGTTGGTTGACTTTTGATTGTCTTGTTTGCCACGTATTATTGCGTGGGTTAAGGTTTCTCGTGCCGACGGCTCGTGGCATTTGTTCACTTTGTATTGACGAAAAATTTCTTTCGTTACCCGTCGGGAAAAAATTTCTTCTGTTATTACCTGTATTCCTGTCAAATTTGGTTGGATACATTGTTCGTGAATTATATTGGTACATGTTTTGTCGCGTATTTGGGTTGGGGAGCCGATAATGATTTTGTCGGTTGGGGGAAGGATTTGTATAGGTTTGTGTTTGGGGATTCGTATATTGGGAAGGATTCGTGTGTACAAATCCTTGTTGGTACGAGTTGCGGTACGAGGGGAGACGTGGGGGGTTATTTCTATAGTTTCCTGCCCCATTGGCATTTGAGTTTGTTCTCCCGAACAAACGGTTATTAAAATTGGGGGTTGCTGGTGTAAGGTTATTTCTAGTACGGCATTCCCTGGCAATATGTCCTTGTTTATTACATGCATAGCATATAATTGGGGGGTTCTGTACGTAGTTTGTTGTATTCATGGGTACAAAACGTACCATTCTTTGTCTCGTAGGGGTTGGGGATCTATATTGGTTTGTTTTGGGTGAGTTTTTTTTTTGAAAGAAATCTGGGGAAATTGCTCGTGATCGTCCCGGAGTTGAATTTTCTACGTTATTTATTCTTGACTTATTGTGGTTTGCCACAATTGAGTCAATTTCTATCATTCTCTCTACTTCCTGGACTGCTAGCTTTAATGTTTGGATATTTTTTTATATCAACATTCGGTACAGTTTGGGGCTTAATCCTTGCATGAAAGCATTTAATACGATTTTATCGTATAAGGGACCAAACTCTTTTCCGTACTTGGCTTCAATAGATACCATTACTTTGTGCAGGTATTCTCTAACATTTTGTGTTTCGTCGAAACAAACCGTACCATGCTTTAGTTTGTGTGTTGAACTGGTTTCAACGAATCTTTCTCGGAACGCTTTTAGTAATTTTTCTATTGAGTCTATAGGAAGGCTGTTATCTTCCCCTATCGTATTTTCAATTTGTTTTAGAAATGTTAGTTCTTGCCCCTGAGGTATCATTAGCAACATACTTACTAATGACTTTAAGTCTGTTTGAGTTACCTCTACAAATTGATTTAATTGGATAATAAATTAATCTACATCCGAGTCTCTGATATATGGGGGTAGTGATTTCGATATTTCAACTGTTTTGGCGATAAGTTTTTGCTTTAATAATTGTGCGTTTTGATCTAACGACATATTGGTTTTTCTTTTTTTTTGGGTTAAAATTCGGTACTGGTTTTTAATTGTTTGATACTATTTAAAATTTATATTTTTTAATTAAGTGTAATCTCTTTTGTACTATTTCCAGAAGATTTAGGCCTAAAAAAAATATTGAACTTGAAAATAGGTAAACAAAATTACACTTTAGAGCATGCAAAGAGAGAAAAAAAATTTCTTGTGGTTAATATTTCTCAACGATTTTTCCTTTTCTTTCTTTTTTTTTCGATGTTGTCCTTGTGTTTTTGCTCCTTTAAACAGGCCGCGCCAATTCTAATGGGGGGGTTTTCCTTTGGAAAGTGGACTATCGTCCACAAGGACTATCGAGCTTGAGAAATATTAACACAAGAGAGTATAATAAAATAATGATGCATTTATTGTACTTACATAATAGTCGCAGAGTTCTTGGTTATATCAACAAATTAACAACACAGGAAATGATTCAAAGTTTGTATACTTCAAAAGTTTATTACAACGCAATCATGGTGTAAGACTCAAACTGAACTCAAACTAAGACTGTAGAAGACTGTAAAAGACTCTCCAAAGACTCAACTAAAACTGAAAATAGACTGGCGCAAATTTGATAAGTTCTGACTATCTATCCTCTGCAACTATGCCGGAGGTTACGTTTAGGCGTTGCTAAAAGTATATTTTTTCAGTCCTTATTGGCTGCACTAATTGTCCTACATTACTATTGGACTGGCTTGCACCAATGAGCTACTTGGGTTTAATTACATTTTATGACTTTTAAGATGTCACTCTGGAATTTTTCTAGCAACTAAAAATTCTACACTGCAATATTTTGCTAACAGGTGTCGCTTAATTTATGACTTTTAAGCTATCACTTTGGGATTTTTTCAAACGATCAAAGTTTTGTATTTGTAACATTTTCCCAGCAGGGTGTCGCTTAGATTTAAGAAGACTTATATTTTACTTATTTTAAAATTTGTAAGGGATAACAAAATTTAATTTCACTAAGATACTCAGGTGTTAAACTTAGTCTCCAGAACAATGCAATTAGCTTAAGCAAATATTTTACATTTCGAGTGACTACTTTTTTTTGTATTGTAAATCTTACTTTCTTGACAGTTTGGTAGTTTCGAGCTCTTATTATTCAAACACAGGTGTTATCACCTGTCGTATAAGATTTGATCAAGCTAATATTCATTGAATACTTTGGAGACGGGGGGTCGGATTTACTTGTTGCATTTCCTGTGGGACAGATTTTTTTGTTAAATTAACTACGTTTATTTTAGTATTTTAAATTGAACACTTGATATTTGTTTGATTTATAGGTTACTTGAATTTTTGAATTAACATTCTTGGGTGATGTTATTTTATTGGGGTAACTTTAATTGGGGAATTTTGATGTATATTTTTTGAGAATCTATCCCATTACACCCCTCCCACGCTCATTTTTTCCCCAAAGTCACCCGATCAAAATTTTGAGATAGCCATTTTGTTCAGCATGGTCAAAAATATGACAACTATGTCTTTCAGGATGACTTAATCCCCCGAAGTCCCCGGGGGTAGGGCTAAAAGTTATGAATTTTACCCAATGTTAACATATAGTATTGGTTATTGGAAAGTATAGAGAAGTTTTCAGGAGGGTTTTTTCTGGTAGTGGGGGGGGGGGGTCGGGGGTTATGTTGGAGGATCTGTACATGAAGGAATTTGTCATGGGGGAAGGGAAATTGCTATGAAGGGGGCGCCGGACTTGCCAGCATTATTTAAAAAAAAGATCATAAATTAAATATGGAAAAAAACAAGTTTTCCAACTGAAAATAAGGAGTAACATCAAAACTTAAAACGAACAGAAAATATTATGTGTATGATTGGGTTCACCCCCTAGTCAATACCTTGCTCTTTAAGCCAAAGATTTGTTAGTACTTTCATAAGAGCTATTTACTCTAAATAACGGCCTTTGTGATTAAGGGGTCATTTTCAAAGAATTGGAACAAAATTCGAACTTTAGCTTAAAGAGCGAGGTATTGACTAGAAGGCGAGCCCCCTAATATTTGTATTGAAAATATATGAAAATAGAAGTTCGTTACGTAAGTTAATTCGTAAGTTACGTATATTTATTACTGATAAAAACGTTCGTAAATAAAATTAAACAAGTCTCGAGAAAGCCATTTAACCAAATAAAAGTAGAATGTCCCCTCCTCAACGCCTAGCTCTTTACACTAAAGTTTCCCTTTCTCACAACTCTTATTTTTTTAAACAATAAAAAACTTTAATGTAAAGAGCGAGGCGTTGAGGAGGGGGCAGCCCCTTTCATATACGGAATAATTTCTGTTCGTTTTAAGTTTTAACGTCGTTCCTTACTTTCAGTTAAAAAAACTCATTTTTTTTTATTTAATGGTTATCAGAGGGGAAACAAAATCGGAAGCATTACTATATATTATATTATTACTATAATATAGTAATATAATACTAGTATATTCTATTATTTACTATAATATAGTAATATAACATTACTGTTACTGACGGTAACTTACTATATAAATCTACGCTCGTAAAATAGTCTTGAGTCGTATTTTTAACTAGTCGAAGATGTTTCTTATGAAATTTTGAATTATATTGATTTTTTAATATTTAACAAAAACCAGTGAGGTTTTTTGTTCGCTCTTCTGAAAATTTACAATTATGGAGATACGACCTTTTGATACCCGACAAACGATTTGCTGATTTTTCAGACACCATTTTTTTTTTAATTAAGCATCCATTACCACCAAAAACTACACAACTGCACACGGAGGCCTTTTTCATTTAAATTCAATTCTCGATGTCTCCTCCCTAGAAAGTCGAGACAGGGATGAAGGGACGAAAAATATCAATGGGGGAGCCTAAATACTCCTCTAGATTTTGAATACATTTTTTTGCTATTTTCATTGAAAAATACCCTTTGTTTAATTTTCAAAATTGCCTGGGGTGCCTTCTAATTGGCATCTCAGGCAATTTTTAATTAATTTAAGGTTTCTGCCGCAATGATGCCAAGTATTTTTCAGATTTTCTGGATATTCTTTGTCTCTTTGTCAAACAACGCCCCAACTGATAAGTTAATAATTCTAACTTTATTTTTCGAAGACTTTCAAATTTGAAATACGGTCACTATTTAAATGTGGGGAATATGTCACAATATAATGCTATAAAAACTGTAGTAATACTTTCACTCATCCTGTATCTTTACTTATACAGCGCTATTGCGCTGCCTATGATTTTGATTTGGGCTTTATGTGGCCCGCTGATATCGAAATCCAATAAGCAGCGTGTTTGCTAAATAGTTACTTTTATTCACTACCGCTTGAGTAGCACTTACTTCAATATTCAGCGTATCAGGGAATCCTACTGTAGAGGGTTCTAGCTCCTATCTACAAAAATGTGGAATTTTGCATTTTTTGCCAGAAGAAAGATCACGGATGCGTGTTTATTTTTTTTTTCCCCAGAGGTGGTCGTATCGACCCAGTGGTCCTAGAATATCGAGAGAGGGCTCTTTCGAACGGAAATTAAAAGTTATAGGGCTCTTCTTAAGTAACCAAAAATTGGAAGGCAACTAGGCCCCCTCCCACGCTCATTTTTTTCCCAAAGTCACCCGATCAAAATTTTGAGATAGCCATTTTGTTCAGCATGGTCAAAAATATGACAATTATGTCTTTCAGGATGACTTAATCCCCCGAAGTCCCCGGGGGTAGGGCTAAAAGTTATGAATTTTACCCAATGTTCACATATAGTATTGGTTATTGGGAAGTATAGAGAACTTTTCAGGAGGGTTTTTTCTGGTAGTGGGGGGGGGGGGTCGGGGTTATGTTGGGGGATCTGTCCACGAAGGAAGTTTTCATGGGGGAAGGGAAATTGCCATGAAGGGGGCGCCGGACTTGCCAGCATTATTTAAAAAAAAGATCAAAAATTAAATATAAAAAAAACAAGTTTTCCAACTGAAAATAAGGAGTAACATCAAAACTTAAAAGGAACAGAAAATATTACGTGTATGATTGGGTTCACCGCCTAGTCAATACCTTGCTCTTTAAGCCAAAGATTTGTTAGTACTTTCATAAGAGCTATTTACTCTAAATAACGGCCTTTGTGATTATGGGGTCATTTTCAAAGAAT
This sequence comes from Artemia sp. Qi Xiang Cuo, assembly GCF_049724085.1. Taxonomy (NCBI): domain Eukaryota; kingdom Metazoa; phylum Arthropoda; class Branchiopoda; order Anostraca; family Artemiidae; genus Artemia; species Artemia sp. Qi Xiang Cuo. Next base: position 3,007,985 of record NC_142808.1, on the reverse strand, counting down.
TGGAACAAAATTCGAACTTTAGCTTAAAGAGCGAGGTATTGACTAGAAGGCGAGCCCCCTAATATTTGTATTGAAAATATATGAAAATAGAAGTTCGTTACGCAAGTTAATTCGTAAGTTACGTATATTTATTACTGATAAAAACGTTCATAAATAAAATTAAACAAGTCTCGAGAAAGCCATTTAACCAAATAAAAGTAGAATGTCCCCTCCTCAACGCCTAGCTCTTTACGCTAAAGTTTCCCTGTCTCACAACTCTTATTTTTTTTAAACAATAAAAAACTTTAGTGTAAAGAGCGAGGCGTTGAGGAGAGGACAGCCCCTTTCATATACGGAATAATTTCTGTTCGTTTTAAGTTTTAACGTCGTTCCTTACTTTCAGTTAAAAAAACTTGTTTTTTTTATTTAATGGTTATCAGAGGGGAAACAAAATCGGTAACATTACTATATATTATATTATTACTATAATATAGTAATATAATACTAGTATATTCTATTATTTACTATAATATAGTAATAGTATATAATATTACTGTTACTATCGGTAACTTACTATATAAATCTACGCTCGTAAAATAGTCTTGAGTCGTATTTTTAAACTAGTCGAAGATGTTTCTTATGAAATTTTGAATTATATTGATTCTTTAATATTTAACAAAAACCAGTGAGGTTTTTTGTTTGCTCTTCTGAAAATTTACAATTATGGAGATACGACCTTTTGATACCCGGCAGACGATTTGCTGATTTTTCAGACACCATTTTTTTTTTAATTAAGCATCCATTACCACCAAAAACTGCACAACTGCATACGGAGGCCTTTTTCATTTAAATTCAATTCTCGATGTCTCCTCCCTAGAAAGTCGATACAGGGATGAAGGGACGAAAAATATCAATGGGGGAGCCTAAATACCCCTCTAGATTTTGAATACATTTTTTTGCTATTTTCATTGAAAAATACCCTTTGTTTTATTTTCCTTGAAATGATAACAAACCACACCCGCCTAGATTTCTAGAATTACATTTCGCATCACCTCCCCAACATTTTTGTGAATTAGTGATCGTGGTGGGAAGGGGTCAAAAGAAAGATTTCAAAGGAAATTAGAACTTCCTGCACTTAAAAAAAATGATTTCCAACAAAGTGATTTGGTTGAATTCGGACAAGTAAAAAAAAATCAAGCTTTTCTGTTTGAATTGTGACTTACTTATTGAATTTCAACAAGTCACAAAAAAAAAATCAAATTTTTATGTTGGAATTGTGACTTGCTTATTGAATTCCAACAAATTACTGAAATTATTAAGATTTATGCACTTTTCAGTAGAAAAAATGCAATTTTCAACTAGGGCCCCTCCCACACTCTTTTTTTTTGATTTTTATTATCTAAGGTTGTATATTGTTCCTGAGCTTTGTTTGTAGACTGTATTATGTGTTGCTATGGCCCACAGGCTTTTTGCTATAAATCTTACCTTATCTTATAGTATTGGCTATTGGGAAGTAGATAGAAGTTTTCAGAGGGGATTTTTTTCTAGTGGGAGGGGGAGGTCGGAGGAGGAGGAGGGACGTGGGAGGATCTTTACATGGTGGATGTTTTCCTGGGGGAAGAGGTATTTCTATGAAGGGTGTACCGGATTTCCCAGCACTATTTAAAAAACGATCAAAAATTAAATAAAAAAAAACAATTTTTTTCAACTGAAAGTAAGGAGCAACATTAAAAGTTAAAACGAACAGAAATTATTACGTATATGAGGGAGTTCACCTATTAGTCAATACTTCGCTCTTTACGCTAAAGTTCTTTTAGTGCTTTCAAAAGAGCTATCTATTCTAATTACACAGCCTTTGTGATTCAGGGGTTTGTGATTCGAACAAAATTCAATTGTATCGTATCTGTCATATCTGTCGTATCGTACAGAAATCGAAAAAAAATTAAATTAATATGCAAATTTCATTTCAACTATTCATGTACGGTGAGCCAAAAACAAAGCTGCATTAATTCAAAAACATTCAGAAATTAAATTTAAAAAAAAGAAAGTTTTTTAACTTAAAGTAAGGAGCGATATTTAAACTTAAAACGAACAGAAATTATTCCGTATATGAAAGAGGCCGTCCCCTCCTTAACGTCTCGCTCTTGACTCTGAAGTTTGACTCTGTCTTACAACTCTATTTTTATTTAAGATGAAAAACTTTAGCGTAAAGAGCGAGGCGTTGAGGAGGGGACAGCCCTCTGTTCTGTTCGTTCGTCACATAGTTGCGCGTGCAGTTTTCGCTTCTTCAGTAACTCTGCATGCAAAATGTCTTAGGTACAATTATTCTGCATATTATGAAGTGAGAATTGTTTTCTGACTTCAAACTGTCCAAAAATTTACCCCGACCCCTTATGTGCAAATATATAGCCCAAATTATATATTTCCCATTTATTCTGTCACTTGTCTTTGTCGGTTCAAAAAAAAATTTCAATAATCAATATCGTAAATTAGTTCATATATTTATTATTTTCATGATGAGCCTGTAGCACACACACAGGAACTGTGTTAAGACAACCAATGAACACAGGTCACATAGTTACACGTTTTTATGAAAACATAGTTTTCATAGGTCACATAGTTTTCTGAAGAAATCATCAAGACTCATTAAAAATCACCTGAATTTGACAAAAATAAGCCATAGGTACACACAATTCTAATTCTTAGGGTGTGGGTATCAAAACATAAAGAAGTGCTTTGAATGTCAGTGTGACTCATCTTCTTTTAAACTCTAAGGATATTTTAATTTTTTTATAAAATTCGTCAATATACAGTAATTAATTAAATAAATAAATTAAATAAATGCTACTCTATATGAAAATTAAGCTCATTTAAATAACTTACAAACAACCTATTTTCTTTTATAATGATTTTTTTTAACTTCTAAAAAATCCTCGATGTCCTTACATGAGTTTTTTTCCTTTTTTTAGACTAACTTAGTACTAATGAGCTGTTCTGACTCTATTAGGTCTGACTCATACACGAAAGCCACAATTTCGAACGAATTTTTTTTATGTTGTTCAAAATCATGATTTTTCGGATAGTATCATATTTTCGTCATTGTTGCCAAGTGGAACCGTTAAAACAAATAAGCGAAACGTTTTGGTTAAATCTGACAGCACATTTTGTCTTTAAAAATTTGAATATTAACAATATGTTGATTTCCAAAGACCACTACACCTTCAAATTTCTACCCTCTCAAGCTGTTTCGCGCAACATATTTCTATCTTATTTTCTGCAGATTTGTCAGTCAAGTTTTTTTTTCAAATCTGACGTCCACTAGTCAAAAAATTTAAAAATAGAAGTAAAAGCAGCACAAAGTTGAACTAAATCAAAGAAGTAATCCCTACCCCTAGATCTAGGACTTCAATTCTTCTGTTCAAGGAAATAGAATTCATAGGGGAACTATTCCTAGTCTATATTGAAGCACAGGTAAGCACAAACATATTTATTTTAACCATGGGGGGATATCTTCACTGGACTGACTTCGTTAGTAAGCAGACACTTCTGTCACGTATCGCTCAAACTCCGTTCTCGATGTAGATCGTCCAGTGTACTGTTTGGTGGTAAGGCCACCTCCTTTGCTTACCACATAACGCCCCAGCATGGGTCACTTTTAACTTCGACCCCACCCTACACGGATGGAAATGACCCAGAGGACGCCCACCCTTTAGGTGGAAAGGCAAAGGCGATGAATTCCTCACCCAAGCCCACATCCCGGTGGAAGAAGCTGCGAGCCTGGCAAGCGATAGGTCAACCTGGAGGCGCCTAGTCTCATCGTTCTCTACGCCGAACCCTCGGCAGGAGCCTTAAGTCAAGTAAGTCATGGGGGGATATCATAGACTGGTGAACTTTATGTAAACAACAGCACAAATTGCAAAAAATCACAACACTTCTGGGGTGATATACACCTAAAGGCCCTCTCTGCTACATATATCCCTGAAGGACATCAGTACATTGTTTCATATACCAATCCAGATTTTTAATTCTTAAGTCAATAGCCTATATCTCTGCGTGTAGACTCAATAATTATAATTCCTTTCCAATCCAGAAGAGCTAGCATTATTAATCTTGCATTTTTCCAACTAAAAAGGCAAAACCAAAGGGAAAATCGTGCATAAAAATTAAACAACTCAAAGAAGTAAAAGAAGATAAAAACAAACAACTTACATTTGGAAAGTCCAAGCCAAGACTGTGCTTAATATCAAACCAGCAGGACTTGTCATGTGTAGGTCCCTCGCCACACACATAATATTTATCTTCAAAATCAGTACCAGTATATCCAAGAAGCAACCTGATTGGCTGAGCTAGCTAAAAAGGATACATTAATGTATTTCTTAGGAATGTAAAAACTCAATTAAAAAATGAACCTTTATTTGATTTAAATTCAATCAATTGAATTTGTTTTACGACCTGCTGCATACATAGATAACAAACTTAGTATAGTATAAGAAGAGAGAAAAGGGAATGGTTAAAAATAACAAATAAAACAAGAATGAAATGCATAACATAAATAAATGCACAATAATAACAGAAAAACTACATTATACATGCCGCTTTAAAATTGAACACCATGGCCATCTATGGATCCATTGTTATATGCTTTGATGCAGCTGATGATGCCAGCATCAGGGTCTATGGTGTTGTACCTCCAAGTGGTCCAAGAATTACTTACCCAAGGGTGGAGGCCAAAGTGATACTTCGAATGCCGGCAGTAAACTCTTGTTTTGTTTCTGTTGATGAGTAAATACACCAGAAAGGCACAAGGTATAGACAATTTAGAAGTACGCATGCGTTATGCAGTTTAGACAGTAGCTGATGATTAAAACAAAGATTATTGGATAATATGCTTCTGTAGGCACTATACTCCAGCACTGCAATGATAGGTGAGGAGCTTTCTAGTAGTTTTAAGGGAGTCACTGATTGGGAGGTCTAGATGTTTTGTTTCCAGTTTAGGAGCAACCAACACTCCATAAAGATTAACTTTAAGTCCTTCACGAGCTGGACCCCAGTTGAAGAGTATGACGTCTGGATCACCATTAAACTTACCATTTACCTTTGAATATTCTTGATCCAAAATGGCAGATTTTTTTTCTCAAACACTAGTAGCCTACCACCAGGGGTGGCTCGAAGGGGGGGGGGGGGTTGAGGGGGGGGGGTTGATACACCCCCTCTGCCTCTTCCTAAGTTGTATCAGTCGTTTATTTTGGCCTCATCCAGGTCCCGGGCGCTCATCTCAGTCAGTGACAGTCCTAGTCGTTTTTCTTCCTCCTGGAAAGACTTTAACTCAAAGACAAGGTCGTTTAAATTAAATCAGGTTTAATATCCCCGTTAGGTCTCTGGTGAAATGATTCCCAAAGGGACTGGACTGGCAGCAACTCGCTTTGTTTCAAAACCTGTTCTTACTCGCATATAATTTTTGTTCCAAAGGGACTGGACTGGTAGCAACTCGCTTTGTTTCAAAACCTGTTCTTACTCGCATATAATTTGTGTCTGTCTCAGATAGGTCGTTCAGATTTAGCCTGTCAACATTATTGTAGGGTAGTTGTTAAAGTAAAGTCTGATTGGATAACATGAATAAACCCAAAGTGAGAGACAAGGTTACGTGCAAGGACTATGGGTCAAACTTTGACTACAAGTGGAAAAGAAGGCATGAAATTTTTAAACACAATGGAAAAGCAATCAGAATTCGAATGAAAGAAACCCCGCGAAGCCTCTTTGAAGCCAATCTATCTAGGACAGTGAAAAAAGCTCGATTAAAAAACGAGTTTGAGGTTGAGGTGGATACAGCGCTTGAAAAGGACAAGGAAGATTTGGCCATGTACCCAGAATTTGTTTCCCAGGGCAGGGGTGGTTCTGAAGACGCTGGAGTAGCTCATTCAAGTCGGGAGGTAAGTTTTTGGCTACAACTCTACTGAAACATAGTTACAAACTCGTCTTGTCTGCGAAACTTTCCGTGGAGATATCCCCATAACATAATTTCCTCTTAGCAAACGCCCCCCATGGCGAAACGCCCCCAAACATAAATTTAGTACTTCGCCTTGGTCTTAAGGTGCATTGTCGTTAAATAGCAGCCGAATTTGTTTTTAAAGTGAAAAGAAGAAAAGGTAAATTTAAAAAGTGTTATCATTATAACTTTTTTCGATGTTTTTTTTTGCGTATATATTATGGTGGTTTCTTGTGTTAAAGGAAGTTATAATGATAGAAATCTTTCTTTAGGTTTTGTTTTTATTAAATTTAATAGTTTGTTTTAGTTCCTTTTTTTTGGGAGGGGGGGGGGGACATTACGGGTCACTATTTGGAAAAGTTTTATGAGTTAGTAAGAGATAGCCACCGTAAGAAGAGTTTCCTGTGGGGGAACGACACCCTTTTCTACGGTTAAGGCAAGTTTTTTATAATTGAAAAAATTTAGGTAGTGTATGGTGACTTATTGTGTGTCCAGTTCGGCTGCTAATTGATATTTAAAAAAGTGTCGGTGACGCATAAAAGTTAAGAATTAGATTTGTTGCTTAAAGTAAATTTGTTGTCACTGAGAGGAGAGGAGGTGGGATTAAAAAAAATATATAAAAAAATAGGCGTATTGTCGAAGTAAAAACAAGACCAAAGATTTCGATGGGATCCCAAAAATGGAATATTTATTGGACTTCTTGGTCCAGACAATCGGGTTTGTAGATTTCCGGTCTTCGCCAGACCCGTAAGCATGTTAGAGCATTTATCCCTAATCAACCGCTTGAAAATGAAAAAAAAAATGATACAGAAGTGGGGTTTTCGACGTATTATGACCAAACGGCTATTCCACTGAGAAGACCAAGTTCAGATATGGATTCAGCAGCTATGTTTGCGCCTAAATATACTCTCCAATTGACAATTAAATTTGGAAAAATCCTTTACTTTTACTGAATTCCCGATTTTAGTAATTCCGTGCAAACTACTTGTCTGGCAGGAAAATAAAGCTCAAAAACAGATTCAGCGTGTTTTATTACCCCTATATCGAAACTCTAATTAAGATCAGAAAAATATTTTTACCAATTTTAGCCGGATTCCGGGCAAACTAATTGTCCGGCAAAAATATAAAGTGACGGATGAGCAAGTATGGACTCAGTATGCAATTTTACTCTATTTCGATTTTATAATCGACTTCATAACAAACTTTTATTTCTAGTAAGCTAAATTTCAGGTCAAAAACGAATGCAGTATGTCTCCTTACCCCTTATACTTCGGATTTTATTTTCGTTTTACAAAATATCCGGGTTTGACAGGATTCTGAGCGAACCAATTGTCCGGCCCAAAAAAACTTCAGATATAGATTAAGCATGTATCCTTATCCCTGTACCGAATCTGTAATCGACTTGC